>NC_052065.1:85569163-85872193 GCF_903992535.2 Arvicola amphibius | reverse complement strand
TTGTTTCATTAGAATAACATGTTCATCTTCAAATAAAATGTCCTTTTGTTTGACCAGTAAGATAGGGAGATTTTCTTTTTGGAAACGTACTATGCTTTGTAGTCTTCACATGCACATCTCAACACAAAGCTTCCCCTTTCCAAATACGATTCCCAAACCTTCTCTGAGCTCCTTTTGTGTAATGCTATCTTCCTAATCTAACAAATACTCCCACCAAGATGTGCACTTTCACAACTCAAAATATTTCATATTTGATTCCCTTTTGAATCCAAGACTTGTGATCCTAGCATATGGAGTATAGATTCAGAGAAATATTTAGTTGCAAAATACCCCCACTGTTTCTTGGATATGCCTTATTTAACAACAGAATTTCCCACTTTTCTCCTTCTGCTTGTTTTTTTTTTTAAATCTATACAGACCATAGAATCAGTCACTGCCTCAAATCCAGCCACCCCCTTCACAGTAACAGCATAATGGTGAACATTCTGTACATTGCCTGTGACTCACGTAATCACCATGCGAAATGCATCATTCATAAATTGTTTAGTGCGACCTTTTGCACAGTAGCACTAATTATTATTATCACAGAAGCCCAGTAAACTAGACTGGTAATTATCAGGGATTTATTTGAATGGACAGCTAAGCTATTCTTGGCAAGTTAGTCAAAGCAGTTGTCATGACAGCCATACAAATATGTCTTTTGAATTGGGTTAATTAGGGTAATTAATATCTGTTATTTGTCCCCCTTTTCCCAAGGTATTGCCTAAACGTTATCAAAATGGGGGAAGTAAAGTTTGAACAAAAGTTTGAATCCTTCTATGGAAGCTACTTTTGAAGTTAATGAAAGCTCCCCACCCTTTAGAGGTGACTCCCCTAGAGAAAGCCTTATTTGTGTTGTATTTCTTCCTACTCTTGGATGTTTCAGAGTCCGCAAGCACAAGCCACACTGAAAAGGGATGGAGTTAAGAAGAAGAGCTAAACACTCAGTTCCCTGAGGCCACTGCTTTCCTTTCACTCAGTCACCTGTGAGAGCTCTCAAGGGACAGTCCCTCTGGCTCCCACTTTTATCATAGCCCTGCTTTGCTTTTTGGCTCATCTAGAACTTTCCTGCCTTGCTCTACAGCCTGGCCACAGTATCAGTTTTCTTTCCTCATTTTTTTTTCCTCACCAGGAAGTTGGGAGTTTTTCTTACCTGGGTTTCTTCCCCTCTGAGGTTTTCCAAGTTTTAATTTATTTGGAGGCCTTTTGTATTTAATGCCTTAGGGATCATGCGATGTTGCTTGAAGGTGGTTTTGCTCTTTTTTTTTTTTTTTTTTTTTTTTAAACAAACAGGATGTAGCTGTGAAGATCTTTCTCCTTTTGTTCCCCATCCCCAACTAGATAGACTGAAAGTCCAAGTTTCTTCTCTGTAATCTATGAATGTTAAGTTGTTTTTCTTCTGTTAGTGTGAAGACGAGGAAGGCAAGATTTAAAAGAAAATCGGTTTCCCTTAATGAGGTCATTTTTTTCAGAGGATGCTATTGTTCATAAAAGGAATTGGAGACTCCTGGTAATGGTTTTAAAAATAGCAAATTTACTTCCTATGTCTTTCCTAAAATAAGAAAGGATAAGAGAAGCAAAGAGAGCTAAAGACATTGTTTCAATACCTAACCTGTGTCGCTTAATGAATTTATTTTTCATGTATTAACTAAATTAACCCTTACAACAGCTCTAAGAGCCTGGCAACTACTAGTATCCCAGACTGATATTTGAAGAAACTAAAGTATATGTAAATTGTGTAAATTTTCTGATATCTCACATAACCAGAACTTGAGTTCAGCAAGGTCTTTGACCCAGGGTTCTTTGTCTATACCAACTTGAACACAACTCACTCCAAGCTTCTAGGCTTTTGCAAATTCCAGGTGACTTGTTTATGAACAGAATTCCCATTGAATAGAAACTCATTCTTTGTTCTCTCTCTCCCTTCCCCTCCCTCCCCTCCCAGTCCACCTCTTCCTCTCTCCTTCCCCCTCCTCTTGGAAGTTGGTTACAAACTGGAGTTCTGCTTGACCCACAAAATTCAAGTTTGGGGCAATTTTACTAAACAACTTTTAACATGGGGTACCAGGTTAATGCCTTAGAAATGAGCCAGCGCACTTTCTCCCAGTGCCGTGCTGGAGTCTCACGAACAGGGAAAGGCAGTCCCTCTTTCTGTTTTCTGTATAGGTGCCCTGTTGGAAAAGACAAGGTAAAGTGTTACTAAGAGTGTCTTAGCAGCACTCAAAGAGTGCCCGGGATATAAAGAAGGTGGGCATGGTTAGGTTCTCTCTGAGCATCCTTGTCTTAGTAAGTTAGCTATCAGGTCCATGCGCTTACATCTTCGAAAGTTGAAAACAGGAAAGAAATGGAAAGGATTTCTAGGCCCATTTCTACAATGTATTGTCACCAAATTAAAAATGGGTGATTGTATCCTGCATTTAACATTGAAAAATTTAATGCAACCATTTGCCTACTCCATAAAGAACATTCATTCATTTGACAAATATTTATGGAAAGCTTAACTTCTGTTTTCAGGGCTCCAAGTGCAAGGAATAAATTAACATAGATTCCTAACATTATGATATAAACATTGTAGTAAAAAGACAGGGATATTACAGTCAGTAAGGGAAATACAATGCTATTTTGGAAGGTAAATGTTATGGAGAAAAATACACCAAAAAAAGGTGATAGTGCAGAGTGGAGAACATTCGTAAATTTAAACAGACGGGTTAGGTACATACTCATTTTGTTTCTTTTCACTTTACACAGACTCTCTTCCAGTTAGGTTGATGGTTCTGTTACTCATTAGTTCTACTCCTACACTCTTGTATCCTACTAAGCCCCTTTAAGGACTAAAGAGATGGTGCCTTTAGAAATCTAGAGCACAATTCAGGAAACATTAAAAATGATCACAGAGATAATTGTTCGCAATCCTTCTAAGTGCGATAAAAAGCCATGCTCAGTGCTAACACATAGTATTCATTCATGGAGGCCAGTGAAAGGCCATAGGTAGAGCACCAGACATTTGGACTCACTGGACACCAGTGGAAGGGCCATTGCATGATAGCATTGCCAAGGTGCAAGCTCTAGCCAGATTAGGCTGTGAAGGGAGATCTTGGAATTTGTTATTTCAGTTGTGTGGTTGCCATAATTGCACATAGGTACCATAGACCTCTAGCCTAGTTAACCCCTAGCATTTTATTTTAAACATATGCATCTTTACACAAACACATAAATGCACAACCTGTTTTTGAAGCAAATGAAAGGCCTTTGGATGTGGTGAGGTTGGAGCTGCTGGAAAGCAGACTTAGGAGAAGGGCGAGCATTAATGAAGGTAATGGCTGACTTTCACAGCAGAGTTACGGTTTGTTTGTCTCTTGTTCTTTCCCTGTGCCTCCAAAGCTTCAAAACCCTTTAAAAATGAAAAATTACAGCACAAAATGCAACTTTTTTATTTTTAAACTGTGGAGAGCAAAGTATTTTAATGAGGAAATATATTATTCTCCTACAAACCAAGGGCTAATAGTCTGGAACTGGTACTTTGGCTCCCTAAAAAGTCCAACAAGACAAGCCAATTATGGACTCTGAAACATTTTTATTTTTAGTTTCTTGTAATAGCAATTCATTCTCTGCTATGGTACATTAACTGGGAAACCAGTTGAAATGAGAGTTTTGGCACCTTTAGAATAATTGACTATATTTACTGAATTCTTAATAGTGCAGAGAGGTGAGTGGGCGAGATAGAAGAACAAAAGACTTGTCCAACAGACGTGCATATAGAAGAGTTTTGACTTTCAATAAAGGCCAACAAAATGGGTGTCTATGCAGTATAGTTCATCTACCATTTTTTGTCTTTCAGTTTATTAAGTAAGCAATAGATTGGTTTTGTGGCTTTCTATTTTTACTGTGATATGGAGTTGTTTTAGTGAGCAGGACTAATTAATTGTTTATAAGTGAAGTTCTGGAAGCTTCCAAATATCTACATTTGAGCATATTGATGACATAAAACAAAAGAATTTCTTTTGTTTGATAGATCGGTTATTTAGACTTTCAGTCTACTTTTCCTTCAGTGTCTTTACTTGCCTGTCTGGTGATCTTTTTTGGAATTAGTCTCTGGTGCCAATTTAGAGTGGAGCTGATAAGGAGTCTTTGGAAATGCACATATACTGTAATGGAAGGGCTAGCTAAAACAAATGCAATCTTAGCTCTCATTAATGAAATATATATTTTTGTTTATGGGGGACATCAGCCCCTCTGATGTCTTTCCTGACCAGAATGCATCTGGACAATGATGTTCGCTTCTGGATGCTTTCTCTTAAGTGGAACACTCATGGGCTGTAAAGAACTTTAAACACGGTCAGGAAATGAATAAAGGGTGTAGAGATCAGTCCTTTGTCCATTGTGTGATTGTGAGATTTACTCTTCTGTTGTGAAGTGCTCTATATCACATTTCTTTATTAAAAAAACAGGTGTTCACCACGGAGAATAGAAGAATTCTTGGAGGGTAGGACTGGTGGTTGTTATGCTATCTTCCATCTTCTTGACACCTGCTGTAGGTTGGATGTATTCCTCAAAATTAATGTGCTAGAAACTTGATCCTTGTTGCAGTCCTATGAAGGGGGACACCTGAGAAGTTCTTAAATCACAAGGGTGAAGCTCTTGTAAGGGGATCCATGCCTTTATTGTGGGAGTGGGTTCAATACCACAAGAATTATTTTCTTATAGGAGGGCAAACTTGTCCTGCTGTTGCTCTCTGTCATCATGTGATACCTTCTATTACATCATGGCAAGAAAACCTCAATCTGATGTTATCATTCTGTTCTTAGCTGTTTCTGCTTCTAGAAGTGTGAAGAAATGAATTTCTGTTCTTTATACAATTTCCCTGTCTCAGGTATTCTGTTATAAAAAACAGAGTAAGATAACACTCTCTGCAGACTTTTAATGGCATGATTTAGGGGCTAGGAAGGAAGTAATGACTTAGGAAAACCTTGGATGTTGACTTGTTTTCCTTTTAGAGCTATTGAGAGCTGCACAGCATAAAATATTTCATTTCATACTTTTATATAATAATACCTGGTCATGTTCACCTACTTTATTAATACTCTTTCTTATTTTCCCTACCCCCTTTCCCATATCCCTATTAGTTCCATGGGAGAAAATTTTGAGGGTTTTCACTGTTATACGTTCCTTTTAAAAGGCACATGTAGTAATAATAATAACAATAAACTCGAATTACAGAAGAAATATCAAGCTATGAAAACAATTTCAAAAGGCAAATCTTTTGAAATTGTTCATTGTCACAGAGTTCTTACTCTTTTTAGAAAACATGGAACAGTGAGCAATCACTCATACTTTTGTTTATTCATTATCTTTTCATGTCTTTTTAGGCACAGCAGAAAAACATGGGGAAAAGGGGAAACAAAAGTATTTCATGTTTGCACAGCCACACTATGTACATTATTGGCCTAAGGCTTTAATGGACATAAAGATTCTGTCTTCAGAATCTTCCAGACTCTGCTATTCCTGCAGAAAAGATGCAGAGACACCATTCTGTGTAACCATTGTGTTTATCAGTGAGCCACAATTTCTCTTGCTTCTTGTGACTTTCCTTTGTTTAAGGCATTATATAGGATGAGTTTTCAGATGTGACACACAGTTCATTGGAGAGTGACAGGATGATTAGGGCTCAATCAGTACATGCAATGCATGAGGGTGACCCAATAGCACTTGAGTTTCTTTTTGGAGTAAAGACACAGAACCAGTCAATCAAGAGAAGAATAGAAAAAAGCATCCATAAGAGCCACATCCCTAAACCATGAATAAAGGGAGAAGAAACTGCTGTCTCACTTTTCCATCAAATGAGGTAATGTCACAGCTATCTTGACTTGTAGAGCTAAGAGCCCATCTGATCCACTGAGGAAAGAGAAGGTCTCCACCTACAGGCTACTGGCAGAAAGGGCTCCATTCCCCCCTTTTTATCTTGGGGGCTAGAGTCAGTTTTAAAAGACTTTATTCAAGCTAGGGTCTACTTGTCTCAGGACTCATCCTTATGCAAAAACTGCAAGAAGAATTTGAAAGTCATGAACATTTGACCACCAGAGAAAACCTTTACTGGCTCAAAAATAAATCTCTAAGGTTTAATTAGCTAACCCTTCGGACATTGATTTTTTTTTCTTTTACACTAGTATGGAATTTAACTTGTCCTCCAAACTTTAGAGAAGAGCCAACCCAAATCCAGCTGGATTTGTGGTTGTGGAGAAGTTCCTTGATTTGGATAAGCATGGCTTTTGCTCTTTCTTTCTCCCCCATACTGTTATCTAAGTTAAAAAATCGAGCTTTAGACCTAGAGCAAAGCACTCACCTTTTAACCCAAAGGTCATTCCCTGTTCAGTTCTCGAATAGGTTGCACATATCTGAAGGCAGTTTTCATGGCACATGCTTTCTAGGGTCAAGGACTTCTCTGCTGCTTTCTTCTTCTCTGCATATACTGTAATTGTGGATTTTATGTTTGTTTTACCCCTGCTCCCAACTCAAAAGTTTAAACCTAAGACCTAATACAATATTATTAACAGGTGGGGCTTTGTGGAGGTAGGGTTATGAGAGATCTGCCTTTATCGATGGGATTAGTGCCCTTATAAAAGTACTTAAAGGATTAGCTTGTCTTTTCTGCCTTTCTGCTTTTTACCATGTGAGGACACAGTATCTGTCTTCTTTGGAGGATGCAGCAGCAAGGTACCATTTGGGAAGTAGAGAATAGCTCTCACCAGACATGCAGTTTTCTGGCACCTTAATGTTGGATTTTCAGGCCTCCAAAACTATGGAAAATAAATTTCTGCTCTTTGTGGATTATTTGATCTTAGGCTTTTTGTTATGGCAGTATAAACAGACTCATATACCATCCACAGAAGCACCCACAGCATTGTGTTGTAATTTCCCCTTCATTTACTTCCAACCACATGGCATTAAGTGTACTCCTTGAGGACAGTCCATATCCTTAGCACTGACCACGGAGTCTACACCTACTCTTAACAGGATCTGTTGAATTGCAAGAATTTTTTAGCTTCAAGCTGTCTTAGCTATTTGTTCTGCATACTCAAGGACTTTCAGAAAGCAAGAAGTTTTTTATTTGTGAGATCTTGGAATGATTGATCTCTTTTGCTTTTCCTTCGACCCCCTGATTGCTTCCATCTACTCTTTGTGCCAGAGGATGCCTATAGTTTGCACAGACACAGATCTTAAACATTGTATAAGAACTTCTGTGACTTTAATGTTTTTTGACTTGGACTGGTCTTTGTCATTGTTCTTAGTATTATATAGTACATTCAAATCTGATTAATTGGGACTAACTGGGGTGACGGCCAGTCAGAAGGATAGACAAAAAGTAAATGCAATTTTATTTCTTTCAAGTTCACAGAGTAATAAGAAGTAGACTAACAAAGTCATTGCCAGGACATTTTGCCAAGTAGAAGTCCTTGGATCTGTTTTAATGAATAAACAAGAGTGATGTGCAATTAACATATTTATTATTTGTAAATTGCTTCTAAAGTACTTTAATTTATTCTCTTAAGTAGTTTAAACACTTCCCTTGTAAACTTGTTTGTATTACAATTTGCCCAGCAATCCTTCTAAAATCGTGTAAGGCAATCTGTTTATATCTGAATGATCATCAAATATGAACGAGTGAAGAACCAACCCCAAAGGTGTGACTCTTGGTGAGTCAAGTAAGCCTGTGTGCATATTCTTAGGAGGTGGACAGAACAGACTCTTCCTTTCCTACCTAGTTGTTAGTCACCCACAGTTACCTTCCCAGTCCTATTCTGAAAGGAAACGGACTTTCTGGATGCAATATTTAACACCAGTCCATCCCCTTTAGCCAACTAATCCCAGAGAGTTTCCAGTGAGGCAGTAAAAATGAGAAAATGTACCTTTTGTATAATCTCCCTATGATCAAACAACCCCCAGTGGGCAAAATTAATAGATGATACTATATTTTGATTGCAGTTTATCTCTAGCAATTATAGATGAGCAATTTAAGTGGCAACCAAGCAAGTCATTTGCTAGAATGAGGCTGTATTTCAGAAGTCTTTATCATTCCAAATCTCCCTACCAGTAAGCTAAAGACAGTTTGTTTCCTTGGGTGGATCATATATTCTCTTTCTACAGTTTCCCTAGGCACAATTAGTTTTCTTAAGTGACAGAAAATTGACAAAAAGTGATTTATAAATATCATTTACACTAAATTTTACTTTTTTCCCGTGGAAAATTTAGCTGAGAAGACTTTGAGTGCTAGATTTTATTCTTCTTTGGAGAAACAATAGGAGAAAGCTGGGCAAGTGGAAAGAGATGAGCCATGCAATCAGTGTTGGGAGAGATGAGTTCTGCTTAGGTCTCGGTTTCTGGTAACTACTTGTGCTGCATTGGGCTGGTTGGAAGATCTTTGTAGGCTTGTTATCTTGTATCCAGAATGCTAAGGGTGGGTGATAAAGTGAGGGGTATGGAGAGGGAGAAAAGAGAGGGAAGAAAGGAGAAAAGATATTAGATAACTGCTAAAGTTGTATTGAATTTTAGCTATCTTTGAGTATATGGTTTTGTCTTGGTCCTGAGACCCAAAAGGAATTCTTCAAAGTTCACAGTAGCCAGCATATCATTGTCAGGATGCAGCGTTGATTTAAAAATCTTCCAAATGGTTTATTTTTTTTTATATTTAAAAATTTTCATCTCCTTCCCTCCTCCTCCCCCCTCCCTCCCCTCCTCCTCCCCCTTCCCTCCCCTCCTTCTCCCCCTTCCCTCCCCTCCCCTCCACCCATACCTCCCCTCCCTCCCTCTCAAGGCCAAGGAGCCATCAGGGTTCCCCACTCTATGCTAAGAAATAAACCATGAGGAAAAAAAAAAAGAAAAAAAAAGAAAATACCAGAATGAAATCAATTATTTCCCATCTAACTTAAAAACTATCTGAATGAAAATATACTGCATAATAAAAGTAACACCTAATTATTGTTATTTAATACACCTGAAAAAAAATCTTCCAAATGACCACATTTGGCAGTCAAGCAACTGAAGGCTCTAGTATGAAATAATTAATATTGAATAAAATAGATTTTTTTTAATTTATGAAGGATAGATTTCAAAAGGGACTATAGATTGAAAATGAAAGCAGTAAATCAACTAACTGGACTTCTGTTTCCTATTCTTTATAAATTTAGGGGACACATACCTTGTTTGGGAAGCAGGGAGTTTTAGATTCTTGCTCTGATGTTGTAGGAGGCCACTTGTTTCATTTTCAACTTTTCAGCCCCCAAATAATCACACAGAAAGCATATTATTTGCAATGCTATTGGTCAATAGCTTAAGCATATCTCTGGCTAACTCATATCTTACATTAACCCATCTCCATTAATCTGTGTATTACCCTGAGCCTGTGGCTTACTGGGGAAAATTCCGGCGTCTGTCTCTGGCGGGGCTACATGGCTTCCTTTTTTTTCTCCCAGCATTGGCGTCAGAAGTGGGATTTTCTTTATTAGCCAATGGCATTCACGGCATACAGAGGAGAATCCCACATCACCCTGACTCTTCCGATATTTGTCTACTTTGTGGATTCAGAAACTCTGTGAGCCTAAGTTCTCTCATCAATTTACAAAGAAGAATACTGTGTTTCTTCACTCCTTAAGACTTACCAGTTGACACAAGGCTCTGTAAAATGGCTGCCATATCAATACAGGAAGTTTTTCAGAAAATAATGTTTTTATAGCTAGTCAGTGAGATCTCTAGCCTAAAAGATGTTTTATATTCTATTAGATTATAAAATGTCCTCCTTGAAGAATTATGTTGTATTCAGAATGATTTGTGTTGCATACTTGCATATTAATAGGAACAAATTGAGGTCACTAGTATTTGTTTCTATTAAATTAATTTGTTCAAATGAAATTTTTGTTTAATTAAAAAACAAATTAGTATTTGTTTTTTAGTATTTTTTAGGGTTAGGGTTATAGGGTTATGGTTAGGGTTAGGATTAGGGGTTAGAGGGTTAGAGTTAGGGTTAGTATTTGTTTTTTAAAGACTTCTAAATAGTATTTTGAACAAATGAAAATGATGGAAAAACAGATAAGAAAATGTAAAATTCAGATTTTGAATTAAGCCTTTCCTTCCTCCTGTTTAAATTCTTGAGAATTGTTCAGACACACACCAGTCTCAGAAACAATACATCAAGCCGGGCGATGGTGGCACACGCCTTTAATCCCAGCACTCAGGAGGCAGAGGCAGGCGGATCTCTGTGAGTTCGAGACTAGCCTGGTCTACAGAGCTAGTTCCAAGACAGGCTCCAAAGCCACAGAGAAACCCTGTCTCGAAAAACCAAAAAGAAAAAAAAAAAAAAAAAGAAGAGAAACAATACATCAATCTTGGAAAAGCATATAAAACTTGATATTCCTGATTTAGTCTCCTGAAGAGACAAGTGAGAGATTTCCCTATCTCAGATAGCCGGTTAATCAGCTGACACCAGTTTGTGAGTACCTGCTCTGTACAAGTAACACTTACAAGCCCTGAAGATATAGTCCTATCCTTGAAAAGTGTCTGTCTCAGTGGGGGTAACATGCAAATAAGCAATACAAGGTATTCTGTGATACGAGAGAGAGAGATGAGTATATTACTAAGTGTGCCACGTTTCAATACCAGAGATGCTGAGTCACAAGCCAACAGCTTTCCTCTGCATTCCTGCTGCCACTAGAACTTTCTGGTGCAACAAAATGATCTACAAACAGAACTGTAGCCACTGGCTGCATGTGACTATTGAGCTCTTGAGACTCAGTTACTATGAGCAAAGAAAGAAAACATAAACTTCATTGTGCTTTTGTTCATTTCGATTTCAATTGTTGCATGCTTTTACCCTATTCCATAGTGCACCTCTGAAGGAGTGGGCCCATAGTTGGTCCTGAGTAGTCTCTGGTGCAGCTGTCCAGTCCTTTAATCCTGTTTTCCTACCCACAGACCAAACCAGCCTTGCAATGGTTCATTTCCAGCTGACAGCTCTGAATTATGCATGCTAATGTGCTTTACTTAACCCTGGGATGAGGGTATTTTTTTTTTGTAAAGAAAAGATATTCGTGACAGTTAAATCATAACAAAGGAAGGAAATGGGGCGAAAGAAAACTAGTTTATAACCGCTTTTAAAATACCTCAAATCTTGCCTTTCACATGATTTTTGATAGTGTGAGGTCATTTCTACTCTCTTTAAGCTAGTGCTCTCTTTCTCTGTCCCTCACACGCACACATGCGTGCGCGCACACACAGGCACAGACACATACATGCAGCAAGTCTTCTATGACAAAAGAAGGAACTAGTACAAGAATAAGATAATATATCTCAGCAGGAAAATGTAGAAAAATGTATTCACAATTTTCAGTGAGAATTTAGTTAGAAGTAGAAATAAATATTCAAGAGAAAGCGAGTTTATGAGCTGATAATAAGATGTGCCACATGTCTGTGGAACCACAGTTTTAGAAAACATTTGCACGCACAGTATTCCATTTGACACTAATAACAACTGTATCACGGTGGTTAGGACAGACATTTTCTTTTTCCAGTTTATAGATTTGTAATTCAGGAAATTGAGAATTAGGAAGATTCCATGATGTTAACAAGCCTAACATCTAGTAAGAACCATCTTTTCCTTTATTTCAAAAGCTTTCTGTAAGTTAAAAACGTGTTCTATGATCTTTTCTAAGCTTAGAGCCATCTGTGTAAGCCGTCTCCTGGGTGACTTTTGCCTTAAGTATAGCTGGTTATACCAGGCAAAAGTAATTTAAACATCTGAACATAACATGTATTGTTATTTCCCTCATGAAAAAAAGTGTGTGTGTGTGTGTGTGTGTGTGTGTGTGTGTGTTAAGGAATAACTGCCACATCTATTCGTACTGATATAAGACCAAACCAAATGTCTTTTTTTTTAAGTGGACACAAGAGCTGGGCATGGTTTAACATATGTGTCATCCTGGCACTCGGGAAGCAGGAGGAAATGAGTTCAAAACTGGCCTTGTTTACATGAGACCATGTTGCACAATAGACCGACAGAACAAAATAGAAATAGACACAAATATTGAGCTATCCAGGATGAGGAGTGAGTATACTAGCTAAGAATGAATGAAAAGAAAGGAGCTCTAAATCCACTTGAACAAAAGATCAGAGAAGAGCTGGAGATGGAGGTCGCTGGTAGAATGTGGGCAGAAGAAGGCAGACATACATACATGAGCCAGTTTGAAGGGCTGTCCGCTCTAACACAGCATGGTGTTCTGTTTCTGACAGTCTTCTTCTTCTTCGTTTTTTTTTTTTTTTTTTTACAGCTGAGTTTGGAATTCTTCCTGGTTTTTGCTGCTGGGAATCTGATGATAGAGGAGGGAGAGTAAGGAGTTCCCCCTCATTATTTCTTAATCTTCCTTCGGGAGGAAATTGACGTAGTTGTGTTCACTGCCCTTGGACTTGTCATGTTTAAGCATGCTGGGGATTTTTTTTTCTCTCCAAAGTAGCGTACTCAGTCAGCCAGTCCTAATTACTTCCATTTTATTGCTTTTCCCAGAATCTTAATGAGGTATGGCCTGGTGGTGTGAGCATGGGACCTGGTGTGAATAGTCTCAAATTCTAGTTCAGTGCCTCTCTCTGGTAGAGAGGGCGAATCTCTTCAGTTCATCTGTCATGCCATTAGGAGAGTTAATAATATTTATTTAGCTCGTGGAGGTAACAAGGGGATTAGCTAGTTTGTTTTAGCTAAAAGACTTCCAGGAAAAGAATGGCAACTTTTGTGCATTGTGTTCATTTCCAAACGCTAATTCTTATTAATAGGAGGCGCCTGGTCTATTACAGGCATCAAGCACCTCAGAAAAGTCATGCTGGCTGAATGATAAGCAAAATTCTTCAGTTCGGTGCCATGAGTAGAAAATGTAGCTACTGTCAGCCCTCGTTTCCAACTTGGATATGTGGTTTTTGCTTGTCTAAAAATAATTCCTCTCCTTCATGGTTTTTGCAGGTTTAGTAATTCCCCTCTCTCCAGCAGCCCTTTGTATTTACTGTTACTGGTGCAGAATGGCTATTGTGTCTCAGCTGTGGGGGGAAATGATCCCCTTCTGTAAGAGCCTGTTAAACCTTTTGGAAATCTCGTGATAAAAGGTTCCATATAAATACAAGGTGCTTTAGTAATTGTTGTGCTGTTGGTTCTTTCCATAACTGCATTACAGATTGCTAATACTTTGACAATTTCAAGCTGCTGATAACATTAGCTGTTTTGAGAGGTGCAATAATGGCCTTCTCCATGCATGGCTGGCAGTACTCTGCATCACACGGTAGCCTTTTGCTGAATTTATATCCTCAACATGTGTCAAATTCTACACGCCCTCCTCCTTCTCTCCCCTCTACCATATAAAAAATGAGAGGGTCTGTTGACATTTGGGAAGACAGGTAGGGGGTTTTTGAGAATGACTTAACATTTTCACCACAAGTTTTGAATGCTCTTATTACTTCTCATTTACAGCTCATAAAGTTTCTCCCCCTAATACTGATTTCCTGCAATGCTTTCTTTTGACACCAGAAACCGGGAGCTACAGTGGGTTTCATTCAGTACCTAATAATTTGTATAGAATGAAGTGCCCTTTATTTAAACTACAGTCATAATTAGGAGGTTGCCAATGTTAAGCAACCGTGCAGTCCCAATTTTGAGAAATGTTTATTGTGCCTCATTAAATTAGAAATTAGTACTTAAAAGTTCAGAAACAGTCTACGTACTTGTTTGCAGCAGGAAATACATGTGAACGCTGCCTGTGCACATGCTTCCCTCCAGTTGTCCCGGTTTGCTGAGACTCTACTCTGCTTGCCATAGCAGTAATCAGAGGATTTGCAGCCAAAGAGAACCATGGAGGGTCTCCTTGATCGCAAACAAGGAAATGATCTATTGTATCTAATTAGAAAATAGCAATACGAGAAGCTAATGCACTCATTATTTCTAAGATGGGAGATTGCTTCATTGTTTCTTGCCAGCATGATCACATAGCACAGACTTGAGCAACAGGCTGGTACAAGGGAAATGAATTTAGAGTGAGTGATATGCCAAAGACTGTTCCCCTTTTACTTTTAAATAAACTTGTGGAGGCGACCAGGCTTTAAATGATGTATAATCTGAACAATGGGATTGGGGTAGGAAGTGAATTTGGGGGTGTTGTTTTGGCCCACAAGGACAGGGCAACCTGCCACTTACCTTCCAAATATTTTGAAAGTCTTTTCAGCTGACAAGGCTCACTCAATAGAAATTGTACTCTGCAGGCAGCCAAGGCACTATAGCTGCTAAGTAGCAGGGAATTCAGAAACTGGTAAAGTAGAACTTGATGGGAAAGAATGGGCCACCTTAGGTTCTAAGAGTGCTGGGCTTTCTCTGAGCAGAGGAACTAAAGATCCAATGTAACTCATACTGTGGATCCCTAATTGTCATTGTTGGTGGAGGGCCCTAATATGGATTTTGTTTTCTTTGTATTTTTTGCAGTTTGAGGATCAAATTATTATTATTATTATAAATTGTATCTTTTTTATCATTTCATATTATAGCTTCTGAAATTGAAACTACTGCATAAATTACAGCAAGTTATCTTAGCCCACATTCTCAAGATGGTTGCCATTGCCTCCAAATGACAATTGAGATGCTCATTCCTGGATTCCTTAGCTCAGATGACTGGATCCTCCAGCTGGGTCTGGTGAACCATCTTAGTTAGTGTGCCAACTGTCAAGTTTTTTTTTCCTTTATCTAACTGAAAGACTACACTCGACTCACCCATTCATTAGAAGGAGCCAAGAAATGTCACTCTGAGTAAAAACAAGCATGAAACACACCGGTTCCTTCCCTGACGGAGCTATGAGTCTATATTTGTTTTCCTCCGCAGTAGTAGGTGATGCCAGGAATAGTGTTCCTGGTGGTTTTCTTGTCATTCTCATTGTTTAAGGCATGTTCCAGCTGAGTCAGTATTTAGACTGGCTGTAGTACTTAGCCTGTGTATTTGTTTTCTTGGCTTTTAGAGGGATGAAGGGTAACAGTTGGCACCTGCTTGTAAAGGACTTTGATAATTGGAGATGAAAGCATTCTGTGCTAGTGCCTGCCTGCAAAATAGCTTTAATGTGTCGTACCTCCATATTTGGGATGGTGCTTCATCTCCAGGATTTGCTCACATGTGGTTGGTTGATAGCTACTTAATCCTTGAGCTGAGTTTTGTTTATGCGGGATGATGTAGTTTGCCTTCCATGACTTCATTTTGTTTACTCTTAACCTGCATTTACTCATACTATGGCCTTATTGATTTTCTGTTTTTACATACAGTAGGCCTTAAGTGGCTCCAGAGAGCATTCTATAAGCACATCCTGTATCAGAGTGTATTATGTCCCATTAAAGACTCAGTGACAGGTTCAAGGACCTTATGCAGAAGCCTGTGTTTGCTTGCCTGATGGTACCACATTTAAACCAGTCTTTCAGCAGGATTTTTGCATTCGAATTGTGCAGATTTCCATAGAAAGCTATGAGGCTTGTTCAGGAGACCTTTGCTGGAAAAGGACATGGATTGCTCTTCAAAGGATACAACTTCAACCCAAAGAGAATAGCATTTTTTTTACTAGGACAACGCTATCCTATCTAGGTAGTCTGACAACTTGGAATGATGGTGAAAAGGATGCCATGTAGGAAGCTCTTTCAGTTCAGCTTATGTGTTAACTATGTAGTCCCTGCTAAACATTAACAGCCCTGTTCAGAAACTGTATTCTCCAGTTCTCTATCTCATGTGGAAAAGTAGGTGCCACACTGTCAGGCTGTATCTCACGCTCTACATAAAGGAATACTTATCACTTATCTTCTCATAGAATTTTTATCTACCCTGATTTAGAAAAAAAATGTCGTGTAGTATCACTGCCATTTCTAGAAAGATTCAGAGTACTGATGGGTTTAGATGGACAGAAAACACCACATCAGATTTTATCCCTGACAGTAGTATTTAGGATGTACATACTTATGAGGTTGAGGTTGGGTGAGATAAAAGAAAGAATTGTAGCTACCGAAGACAGTGTGAAGGATGGGAGGCATTCCGAAGAAAATGGGACCACTTTGGGTTAACAGAATTGGTCATCTACCTTCGCATGTGAGTAGTCTTATTCTTAACACTTCCATCTTTTCTCTGCTTATTCTTAAAGTATCACACGGGTTCTCGCTAACTGTCTAGGATTGTAGCAGATGGCATAGGTTCCTCAAAAGAGACCTTCTAGCCCAGTTGGGAGAGAAACTGATATGCTACATGTGAAATAGTCACAGACATTGAGAAAATGCACAATTGCATGTACATTATGTAATCAGAGTGTGAGAACATGGCAAGCATATGAGGTGATCCGTAATGGACACATATGAGACTTGAGAGAAGGTGGAAATGAGGAAGTGAAGGTGTTATACGGAAAGACTGTTTATCAAAGGTGGCTTTGTTCAGATTTAATGCTAATAGTAACAAGGAATCACTGCAGGACTGGAAAACAGAAATGTTGTGATGACAGCAGTGGGCAAGAATGATTATCTAAACAGCATTTTGCGCAATGGACTGAAGCATCAAACAATAGAAATGAAGCAAGAGTGGCTGGTGATGCAGACTGTGGCAGTGGTACTGAGGACAGAATCGGGAGTTGGTCCTAAAAATCTTAAAACATCTACAATGTTTGATAGTAGAGAGATGTTTCTTACATTTATGGTGTGTGTTATGCACATGTAAACAATTCCAAAGGCCATTATTTTCCTGTTTGAGTCACCCACCATGATCAAGTTGTTAAGATTCTGTTTAGTTCTATGAAGTACTGATATAATTCCTTAGATTGCATTACAGTGGCGTGCATATAATTATATGCATGTATGTGCAGATGGCTATGTGCCAGTCTCAGTGTGTGTATTTTGTCAAGTTGATAATCCCTGGAAAGAAGTCTATTAGTTTGAGAAGACATAGGCTACTTCTTACTCTTAATGTTTGGAGCATATTTATTGACTAGATGAATTAATGAGTTAATTCAACAGAATCTCTTTGTTTAAAAGCCTAGACAGTGAAAGGAAACACTAAAATCATTTTGGTTAATCTCACTTTGACGATGGATAGGTTAAATTCTCTAGGAATGAAATGATTAATTCAAGTAAATGACCTCCATGGGTAGAAAATTTAGCTTCCTCCTTGACAACACACTGTTCTTTATAGTCCAATTGTCTATATGTGTCTGTGTGCATGTGCGCACATGCATATACACGTATGTGCATGCAGGCAAACATGCATTCCTGCCTGTTTGCAAATATGTGTGTTCGTGTGTCAGAACTAGAGGTCAGGTATATATATAAAACACCAGACTTAGCTGTGGTGAGTAGTTTTCTTTTCTAGTGATAGGAACCCAGGGGTGGTGTCTTTTATTCTGCTGCCAATAATTTCTATTTTAACTGATGCTGTGTGGATGGATGAATCTTTGAATATACATTCTAGCTGGAGGCATGTTGGCTTTATCGCTATGCAGAACTTACGTATTCATTTTTATGTGTTAGGCATAGGAAGCAGGAAAAAGTCATCTGTCAATTCATCAAAAAACTTGTGAAAGGGTGGTCATTTGAGTATCTAAGAGAGTATTCAAACTTGGAAAAGGTTATGGGTCTTTTCATCATTAATCAGTGGACACAATTATCATTATTGGAAGTTAGTTGTTAAGAAAATAAGCAGCAATTTAAATCACTTTGCTTTGCATCTGATTCGGGGTTTCAGTTTCAAAGTTTGAATCACTAAAATGACTTAAGAGTTAACCATTGAAAAAGAGTGAATTACAGTTGTAATGCTTTTCAGTTTGGTGGGAATTGTAAGGTGCAATTTAAAAGACTTCGTTTTTGAAATACAAACCTTTAGGTTCGGAAAATCTGTTTTAACTCAAGTGTCTGAAACCTTTTTATAGCTTGTTGTAGTGGCCTGGGGATTTGTGCCACTGGGCAAAGAGTCTAGTCCTGGATATTTGCATTTATTGGGCTTCCTTCTCCTTAGGGTTTAAGTCTCTTCTAGTGATAAATGCGGTGCTGAGAGAGCTGCAGTCACTCTTCCAGAGACTAGGGCACAACTCAGTGAACTGGAAAAGTAATACAAAATGACAATTAAAGTAGGGCATTCTCTGCTTCCTTGAGGGCCTGACAAAGTGGAAGTAGTTGACTTCTGATGTGCCAGACTTATTAACATGGAAACATAACATATTACCCACCCCCAAAGTCTCACGCCACATTTCACATATCCAGAAGGATGCTGAGGAAAGTAGCAAACAAAGAAAGTACCTAAACAGGCAAAATACAAACCACAAAACCCAAAATACTGCACAAAAGTCCATACATTGAAGGCCATGTAATTTCTATTTTAGACCCTGTCTATCTCCGTGCTCTCTACTCAGAACTTATTAGGTCATTTTCTAGACTATGCTCAGACATATAATTTTATGGTTTCCAAGAACACAGTAGAGTAAAAGCATCCAAGATAAGATGGCAAAAGGGTCCTGAAAAGCAGCAACACTTAGGGTTCCCTTTCAAGTTAAAGCTGTGAGCCACCCAAAATTGTGTTTTGGGTGTCACTGAGGGCACAATTTAATCTTGCATGGTATTTTATGTTTAGATGGGTGTCACAAATAACCAAGAAAAGATTAAGGTTTTTTTTAAACATTATACAAAAAAATTGGTGATACATTTCAGAAACAAGCAGGAAAAGTTAAAGTGTAAGGTAGTTTCAGTTCTTAAAGGGGAAAATCTCTAACCTCTGGACATCCAAGCTATCTAGAAATACTCATTTTTTAAGAGCTGTAGGAAAACCAAGTTTTACTAACTCAAGACCAAGAAGTCTCCTCTTGGTGAATATCTAAGGGAAAAATGCTTCTAGTTAGAAAAAGAATTTGTGAGAGTATTGGGTGATTTTGAAAGTGACATATTTCCCATCAAGACTAGAAATTAAAGTTTGCTTTTGACCTAATTTTAATGTCAAAATTACATTTTCAGAAACAAATGTTGTTCTTGTCTCTTGCTGTGTTTCTGTGTTAACCTGGCTGTCTCATTAGAGATGGGGACATTTCCTAGTGAAGTTAATGTGACATTTAGAGAAAAATTCTCCTTCAAATGTTTCATGTTACTTGCCATTTAGAATACTTAGAGATGGGACTGGAATAATGTCAAGCAAATTTTGATTAAAAAAGACCAACCAGGAGCTAATATATTTACACACAAAAGTAAAACTTTTTTGAAAAGTCTGTTCCATCCTTCTATGGTTCTTTGTCCTACATTGAGATCACCTTGACTGATAAACTTACAGAAGTGCTATCATATGATCAACTGATAGTACAATATGACAATCGGCTTGTATGAGCAAACATGGAGCATTTAGACAAAGCCTGGAACTAGTTCTTTGTTTATGACATTTGGACTTCATCATGGAGGTACATCCACCTTACCATGGAAACTTTAAAAGTAGCATGGATTTCAGGCCAATTAGTGCAGCATTTTTGGTAGATGGTACTTTTTAAAACATTCCTGACATGATTCTGTTGTGCACTTGGGGCTGGGAAACACTCATTTAAGATGTGCAAGCTGTTCCAGTTCATTAAGACAAGACGGTTTCTTTCTCAAGGTGCTCGAAGTATCACTCTTCACTAGATGAGGAAAAATCCATTCTTTCAGTGCACAAGAATTGGATTTGAGTACACACCTGGACTCAGTCTGCGACAGAATTGTCTTTTGTATGCATATATGTGTGTGTGGTAGGTTTGCACGTGCATATAGACCTGAGGTTGATGTCAAGTACCTTTCTTAGACAACTCTCTACCTTATTATGCATTGGGACATGCTCCTCACTGTACTTGGAACTCTTGGTTTCAGCTAGTCTGGCTAGTTAGCATGATCTGGTTATTCTCAGTTTCTGCCTCCCAAAGGATTACAGGTGGGCTGCCAGGCTTACGCTTGGCTTTTCTGTGGGCCCAGGGCATTCAGAGTCTTCATGCTTGTACAGAATACTAAGACATCTCCTCATTCGGATCTAGAATTCTTGATGCTAATCAATGTAGATACGTAATATAATCGGCCTTCATGGCCAATTAACTCAGTTGTTCTGAATGTAGTACTCAAGCCAAAATAGTGGATTCTGTTCACGTGTGAATGATTCCATTGCATAGATTGTTCCTGTAATTGCAACCAAGATACTTCTTTAGGGACTGAAACTAACTGTAAAGGCAAAGAGGTGGAATAGCTCCATTCATTCTGAGAAAGTTGATTCTAGAATCTGTTTTACGAGGATGCAGCATGGTCCATCTGCTGCTTTGCATAATGGAACATCCTCATTTGGAGTTCAGAATTCACAAGACTGGGAAGCTTACTCATTAAGTTTGAAGAAGAGAGGAAATAGATAAAGATGATAAAGTTCAATGTTATTTTTCTACCTTGAATGTCATATCATACCTGTGACTTCTGCCAATGATTAGCCAATTTGTGAACCTTGGTGAGTGGGAAGAATTGTTAAGGTCATTATGACCAGGTCTTCTAGACTTCTCTACTACTAACTCATTGACAGTGAGTGGGATACCTCATGATAAAATAGATTATTCCCTAAGGAGTCAAAAATAGTACAGTCATCAGAGCGAATATTTGCATGATTATTCTTCTCTTTTCAAACATGTGGTTCTTGCACGGTGCATGGAAGTTAGGACATCACAATGCACAGAGACTTAAATGCCTTCATCTGCACACACATGTAAAATATTCTGTTGGAAAATACGTTTTCCTTAATGTGATGGTAACTTGGTATGGTGTTCCAGATTTTTCTGCAAGTACAATCAATACCTTCTTTTTTTCTAGTGCTTTGTGTATGTATTTTTTTTTCTGCTACGTTTCTTGTAAAGATTCAGTAAGTTTGGACAGAACAGGCATCTGTTTCTTTATGATAATGAAGTAAATTTCTGGTTCTACTTGTGATGTCAAGCTCCGTAGAAATCAGTGTTGGTGTGGAATCTCATCGTGAGCACTGATAAATGCTGTTGAATTTCTCTTTTGAATTCATGTTCCTGTTGTACTTTGCACAGGAGGAAACTGAGGCACAGAAAGTTAAATTTAGCAAAGATTGTTTAATGATACAGAGAAGTAAATCACTGAGTCCATCTCCTATGGTGATAGGGTACCATGGTTTTTATCAGGGGACAACTTGTTAAATTGAGTATTGCAGTGAATATAATAAAATAACCCACACTTAACACCATTTTGCCCATTGTGTTGGTTTAAAAAATGTTAGGTCAAATGTTTCTTGGTTAAGGGACTTCCGAATAAGTTATTATAGCAAATACTAAGGTCATATTTCTAACACATATCTCCACTAATTACTTATGTCACAATCTCAGCATTCACTTACAGATAATACAGAAAAATGGACTGACCATTTTTATTTTTATTTTATTTTATTTTTTTTCTTTGAAACTATTTCTTCCAATATCATCAGAAGTTACTTGTTATTTTATTTACACTAAAGGGTATCTAAACATTTAGACAGAAGCAGTGTAAATAGACATTATCCTGTCTTCAAGTGAGGGCCGTGTGGAAACATGGACATATGTGAGTAAGTACTGGACACTGGTGGGTTTTTGTTTCCTTCTCAGTTCTCTCTCCTTTTATCTTCCCAACTAGTTAGTGCCAGCTTCCTGCGTACTTTCTAGGTATGTAGGGCCCTTCCCCTGACTGTTGGCTGTTTAGTGTCCCTGTGGTAGCTGGGTCTGCTATTACCTGCCTCATTTTCTCCTCTATCAAACTGTGAATCTTTGAATGTCAGGATTGCATCTAAGAGCCTCGAGCAGTCAATGTCTGACAGGTAGTCATCTGAAAAGAATCTGCTATTTTGTTCTCTAGACAGCTATTGTATTTCCATTTCCAGGCACTTCCAGTTGAAGTGATTGCAGAAGGCCGCTAAAGAATGGTGGGAATAGCTGAATGGCAGGATGAGGGAAGAGATATGTTTGGGCATTTGGAGTTCATACAAAGGTTCAACAATAAGCTGTGCTTTTAACATTGGGTGTACGATCATGTTTTCTAGGACACTGACTTTAGTATAGATGTGTCCTTGGCTTCTATCCATTCTAAGACTGCCTCCCTTCAAACTGTCCAGATGCCCTGTGCTCAAAAGCTGTTTTCCCATCTCTTTCATTTTTCAGGTACCCTGCACTTGCTTTTGTAAAGCCCTTGCTCCAGCCAGCTACTGTACTCAGATTACACAGTAGAGATTTAATGATAGGAACTGAGACAGGGGCTTCCTTGCAAACTTCATGCTACACATGAAAGGCTTTGGTACCCCATGTGGACTGCTTTTTACCCTGTTTTGGGCATAATACTTGTTTGCCTTTATATCTGTGATAAAATGAAAGCCATCTTGTGTAACTGATGCTGAGCAAAAGTCTTAAAACAAAGGGAAGTGCAGCGTTTAAACCCACAGTAGGGGATTACCTTGTTGCATTTCCATATCTTTGGAATAAATATTTTAACATGTTAATTATCTACTTCTAATAAAAATACCTTTGAACTTACAGTCAATTTGATGGGCATAAAATAGTCTCTGCTGGGGAATTGGGAGCAATTAGTTTCTGTAGCGATTGTGAGTCATACTGTCTCTTGTCTTTAAGTGGTTACATGGTCAGTAGCCAGCCATATTCTAGAGAACGTTTGTATCAAGTCCACCCTGGCCTGCAGGAGTAAGATGGCTGCTTTTGGAGGGCCCTTGGAGGCTCCAAAGAAGGCATTCATCAAACTGCTGCCCCATTACTGCTTTGCCCTGTAAAATTATCCTTTTAAGTAGAACATTTGAACTCTTGTTGTGAATCATTTTTTAATCTTTTTCTTTCTCATTGCAGACTGAAAACTATTCCATTGACTCTAACTACGTGAACAGCCGTGCCCATTTGATCAAAAGGTATGCTGGTTTGCTTTCACATTCCTACTGCTTAGCTTAGCATTTTTTAATATGAAAAAACCCCAAACCATTAACTTTTAAAAACTATACCATTTTGACTGTGAGTGCCTATGTGCTTGTGCTAGGAAGTGTGGGAAATATAGAGAAAGCATAGAAAGTAAGGATCACTGCTAATTCTCTGACACAAAGAGAATCAATATTTATTTCCACCAAAATATATGCAAAAATAAAAATAAAATTGGGATGGCATAAAACATTTTACTGGTGATTTTTGGAATCAATATTAGAAAGATTAGAAAAATTAGAAAACTTTCAAAATCATGCTGCTATCCAAACTTTTGTTGCCACTCACTTTAAATATTAGGGAGCCTCAACTTTTGCTCTCTTGTGGAGCTTGTAGTATGTTCTGAGGTTGTTGTTATTTTGATAGTTTTGAAAATCTAAAGATATTTAAATGACAGGCGAAATATCTTTTATAATACTTCCTAGATGAGAGAGAAAAAGAAAAAAAATTCAATTTAATACTTGTCAAAGCATTTTGAAACGTTTTGGTGAAAATCTGAAATTTGTATGATTGGTTTGCTTACAGCTTAGCTGTAGTTTGAGTAAGAAGCAGAGGCAGTATTGAAAAGATTCCACCTGCTATGGTGAGCCCTAAATTCTTGGTATTGGGAGGAGGATAAAAGCTTCACGGGAGGTAGAACTAAGCAAAGGAGAGAACGTTGAGTGCAAAAGGATCCCAGAAGCTGACCATTCCGATGATGCCTTTATTGTCGTTTCATGTAACTAGCCTCTTGAATGGTCCATTGGTTATTCTGCAGTTAAAATTGAATACGAGGTATGTTTGTTAAAATAATAGCAATAAAGCAGAGGAACAAATGAGTTTTGTTAGAGCTGCAGTGAAAAAGATCTGAGAATTCTATTATTTTGCTGGCTGTAATCCCATAAATTTATATCACTGTAAGAGTGGGATTCAAAGCAAAAACAAAATCCTTGTTTGTAGTATAAGAAACTTGAATTCACATCTAATTTAATTTTTTATGCTGCAGTAACCTCCAAAACTATGGTAGATTCATCTATATTGGCTAGGGATAGCTTGTAACCTTAAGTGATGATTATTAGCCATCTTAAAAATGGCTATCCTTGTATTTTCAGTCATAGAATAATTTAGAAAATGTTTGAGTTGTGGGGAAGAATGCTCTAAACAAAAGGCAAAGAATTGAAAATTATCTAAGTTATTTATTTTAGGAAGAAAGGAAAAGCCTCTTTATATGTACTGATTAGAGGGGCTTTGCGGGAAAATACTGCTTTGTTTTCTGTCTCAGGACTGTTATTTTCAGAGCTTCTTTTTGAACTGGTAAAAACAGTGGCTTGCTTGATCTTTACAAGTCTCTGGAGCTAGCTCGTTCTGGGTACCTGGAAATTCTCTGACTAGGTTAAACTGATAACATGAGCCTGATTTTCATAGCCTAGTAGAAGGCTAGGACTCCTGGGGACCTGCACATCTTAGATCAGCTTCAGATATCCAACTTACAAGGCAGACTTATGAGATAAAGACTTATGTTAAAGCATTTAGCTTTGGGGATACATGTATTTCCACGACAGCTTTGAGACTCACTGGAAACCTGTGATTTTGATTAATTGTTTTACATGTATTTTTTATACGCACATGCGCACAAAAGCTACATCCTGAACTGAGTGAGCTCTTAGAGGAACTATCTCCAGATGTGGCCTGAAATCAAAGACAGTAGTTTATTTATCAGGGATCACCTGATTAAGAGGAAACACCTGAAAGCTTGGGAAACACACACAGTTTTGTCAGGTTTTTTTTATAGAACTGTGGCAGTTTGGGGACACCTTTAAGGCCTTAGAATTTATGGGGAAAGTTGCATTTAGAAAAATGGCAATCCCTAGAAAGATACAGGCTGTTTTGTGTGTTATCCTTTTCGAGAAGATAGCCATTGCAAGTGTACAATTGGTAGGAGATGACGGTGACTAACACAGCACCGATCCCCAGTGAGGGGAAGAGTGATCAGCTGGCTCCCCAAGATGTTTAAGAGGTGTATATGTTTTCTTCAAGATTCATGTTTAAAAAAAAAACTTTTGGACAGGAAATTCCAAATCTTGTCATCAGTCTTAATTTTATTAGCGAATCTCTGATTTTTTAAAATGTCAGGCAAAGCTCAGCCTGACTGAGCTTTGATTTGTTTCCTACATATTTTTTCTCACCTGATATTCAATTTCTAATTATCCACGGACACTTCCTGGAATGTTGTTTTGAACTTTCATCGCCTGACTCTTACACACAGACACTTTATTCTTTTACACCTGTCTACATTTGGGAGTTGAGCACTGGTCATCCCTGGCCCTTTCTTGCGGTAGTCAGGGTTTTTATAAGAAAATGTAAAAAGATGGGGAAAATGTATTTCATTTTTCTGGTATAAGAACAAAGGAGTTGAAAATACTACTGAAACAACTTATCGAGAGAAACATGGGAGGAGTAAGAATGACTTCTGGTCATTTGAAGGCTGTGGTCATGATGAAGTGATTTCATAGGACAGTCAGTACCTTGACATCCATCTTCTATTGTCTTATATTCTGTTATTGGCAACCACCCGGGTAATCTCAATAGAACTCTAAAGGGAAACAAGGTTTTATAGACATGAATCAAAATTGAAAAGCATGAGGACTGCATCTGGAAGGGACAAAGAAGTTCTATAGCATATTCCCCACAATTTTCTGTATGGAGGAAATCCAACATTATAGCTCTGAAGTATTTTTTTTATAACATTATATGCAGTCTGAAGATATACCCAAGGTAGTTTCTGAGAGAAGCCCAGCTTAGCAAAATAAGTGAGTTGGGAATTTTTTTTCAGAGTGTAATTTTTATTCCCACCATGTTTGTATCCTTGCTATCATCTCAAAGTAAGAAAGGCCAGCAGTGCTTCTTTGCCCCGGCTGCAACATTCTTTCCTCAATCTTGCTCTCTGCAAGGCTGGCTAATATCTATTCCTGTGGTGCTTTTGGAGCCATACCAAGCAGAACACGAGGCTGTAGCTCAAAGAAAACACAATAGCAATTGAGCAACACATCAGAAACAGTTTAGAGAGGAAAATGAGCCCTGGCTTTTAAGCTATGCACGGGGGGGGGGGTTTCCTTACCAACAAAACTGTCCCGGAATTCTGTAGCATCTGCTGTGGTGCCATGTATGTAGTAAGTATTTGATACATCTTTTTCAGATAACCATGAGTAAGGAGTGGAAGGAAACATCCTAATTTTCCCACTTAAATAAAAACAGCAGTAAACTTTCTTTGAAAACAATTTCTGAACAATACTATACATTGATAAAGGCAGTCCTTAACTCCAGCTTCAGAGAAGCTTCAATTTTAACAGGTTTCAAGGTGATTAATGACAGAGGTGGTCCAGAAAACACTCTGGATTATGTTTTTAAAAGCCAGTTACAATACTCTTTTGACTTTCTCTTCTTAATTGCAAATGACATTCTCTAAATATGTGGGATTGCCTATTGGAGATATGACCTGCATCTTTTCAGATTCATCTATCTTTGACAAAATTATTATTTTAAAGGGCACAGGTAGTATTGGTATTAGTGTAATATTCTTTTTTCAAACCTATGTAGACAAACCCTTGTGTATAGAACCTGTTTTAGGTGTTTTCAAATGAACTTGTACCTCTGCTGGCCACCAGAGCAGTAATAGAAACGTTTGCATTTACAATACCATTGGAAACAGATGCCCCTAATTTATTGTCCCACAAAAGTTGTTTTACAAGTCTCTCATATCCCAAGAGGTACACAGGTAATAAAGCTAGTGAAATCAGCATTTTTTATGCCTGGCATAAATTGTTATTTGTTTTGGGTGAGTAGCCATTTACCAGGCTGTTTTACTGTTTGCAGCATGTTGCTCACTGGTTCTTAAACTGCCTTACACAAATTCATCCATTAAGCTACTAAATGTCCTTACAAGATCACAGTAATCGGTACTTTGTTTGTCAGATGGGCAAACTGATCTTTAAATGAGTTAACTGTCCTGAGGTATGAAAAGGTGGTAGCCGTACCTTTGATTTTTCTTCTCTTGCTCACACCAGCAGTTCCTTAGATCCTGGTAGCTAATCCTTCACAGTTTTAATATTTTATACCTTTTGAAACCTGAAACAAACAAACAAAAAAACAATCAAACAAAATACCCGGAAGCCTCGAGGTATATTGCAGTATTCTGATGCATATAAAATAGATGACCAAATTTTTGAAAGTCAGATCTCAAACCAGTTAGGAGAAGTGAGACAGAGATTACCAGCTTCCAGAGAGATAAGATAACCCAGTGCAATTAAACATTATGTTTAGCTTGAGGATTTTGAGAAATCAAAAAAAGTGTATCAGGTCATATAGCTTTATCATTCAATAAAGCAAGGATACATATTTGACAAGAGAGATAGTTCTCTGTTCCCGATTTTAGGAGAAATAGAATAATGGACAATGGCTGACAGTTGTTTACATGAAGACAGGAGTATTCATTAAATAAATATAAAATTATTATACCAATCTCATCAATTACCATAGCCATACTGTTTAATTGTAATGTGAATGAGGCATTATAATACAGAGTAATGATCATATTGAATAAGGATAGTTTCACTAAACATCTATTTCTATCTGGATGTTTGTGCAAAGTATCTCAAAGAGTCCTCAGAATGGTCTTGTGAGGATTAGATATGGAGCCCAGAGCCACAGAAACAAAATGGCAGATTTTGGGTTATCACTTGCCCTAATGACTCCAAGTTCAGTGCTTTCTCTTGCACGCTATATTACAAAAATACTGGTGAAAAATATGTATCACGGTTGTTCTAACTGAGGGTGATTTGGAAGTGTCTCCCTGAGGAAATTTTTCATTGTTAAACTTGGTGGTGGTCATCACTGGCATCTAATGGGCAAAGGCCAATAGGCCCATTAAACATCTCATAATGCACAGAACGTACACAACCAAGAATTATGTGACCTAAAAATTCAATAGTGCCAAGATTAAGATGCTCTATTCTAAGGGATGGCCAATTACATTTCTCTTTAGACTATTTCATTCGCCATCATATATCTCAAGCAAATTTTGGCAACTTTTGAAATGCATTCAATTTAGACTTGAGATCTTTGCCTTAACATGGCATTTTTTTGTGCTGAGGATTTAAAGAACTTTTCATTATTTTTCAGAACCAGATGCTATAGGTTGAAAAGCTAATATTTGTTATAGAATGGAGCAGCCTGTAATATCATCTAGGCAGGTCATTTGTTCTCTCTTGAGGTATGTGAGTGCTTGTAGGCAGGGCCAATTTTTGTTTCTAAAATATAAACTTTGAATCTATTTAAACTTTGAATTAGTATATACAGGAAGCCATAGGGTCTGTGCCATGAAGGTGGAAGCGGTGAGACACTTTTAAATCATAAGTTTCCAATTGGTCTTTTTGATCATGAAAGAACTGTAGGATTTTTTTCAATAGATCTGCAATCTGGTAGGTAGATAGGACTGAGTTATCTCTGTGACATAATTTGGAGGAATTGCGTGAACTAGCCTGGTGAGTGATACATGCAGTTGTGGAATATTCAGAATTGCTGTGCTCTGTCACCAATGAGCTAGAAGGTCAGATAAGATGATGGTATAATTGAAAGCCTGCGAATTAGAGACCCAGTTGTAGAGATCCCAGTCTGAGCCTAAAAGCCTGGAAATGAGGAGGACTGAATATGGAAGAATATTGATGTCCCAGTTCAAGCGGAAAGAATATTCAACATTTTGCCTGTTGTTCTTTTCAGGTCTTCTTCAATGGATTGGATGAGTCCCACCAATACTGGGAAAAGATCCATGCTTTATTCAGTTCTTCAATCAGCTAATCCACTCAAAGATCCATTCCAAAATAAGGCTTAACTGGCTACCTGGATTACCCTTGGTCCAGTCAAGTTGACACATAAAATTATCCCAAACACATTCCCTGTGCCAACAGTTTTCCTCAGCTACTGCCACTCCTCCTTTTCTTTGAATTGGTGCCTCTGCCATTTTTACTCAGAACTGGCAGGGAAGACATGTGGTATTGCAGTTTAGGTTTGTAATCCCAGGATGCAGGAGGAGGCTGATGAAGGGGCTTATCCCAAGTTCAAAGACTAGTGTGAGCTATGTATCAAGTTCCAGGTCAACCTGGTGTACAGAATGAGACCCTGTCTTAAAAACAAAACAAACAATCAAACAACTAGGAAACTGATCTGGTTTCTCCAACCTTGATCATCCTTTTAATTTTAATTATACTATTTCAAGTTCTGCCATCTTTATGGTGATTATTAGATATCTCCAGAGAAGCAATTTTCATAATAGTTAAGATTTTAACCACTGAAACTTGACAACCAAGGGTTGATCTTACATGTGCTATACTTTTTTTCTCCAGCAGTGTGGACCTTGGGCAAGTTATTTAACTTTTATATATCTCTGTTATCTCATCTGCAAGTAGTAATATGATTAGCACCTTTTCCTTGTACAGCATGAATGGCTTAAAAAGTTAATGTTGATCTCTTAAAACAGTAACTCATAAACAGTAATTTCTCAGAAAACATTGGCTATTTCTATTTGACTCTAACTGTATCGAAATAGAAAAACTGCAATGTTAACATTGTTTAGAAGTGCTTTTAGATTTTTGTCTTGTTCCCCCTTGTCTGTTGTGTAACACTAAAAAGAAGCAAATGAAAAAAAAAATAGCTGTGTCCACGTCCAATGTTGAGAACGTCTATGTATTGTTAAGTTGTATTACCTTCAAACAGAAATGTCTCTTCTCCATATTTTTCCCTTTTGGACACTCTAGCTCCTGCTGGCCTCCTTAAAGAGCTGATATCATCCTGGCTTGGAAAGATTTTAAAAATCAGATCTATCACAGTTGTAAATTAACATATTTTCTTCAACCCAGCAGCTCCACCTTCAAGGACCTGGAGGGCAACAGCCTGAAGGATAGTGGACACGAGGAGAGCGACCAGACTGACAGCGAGCATGATGTCCAGAGGAGCCTGTACTGTGATACTGCTCTGAACGATGTGCTGAATGCCAGTGTGACCTCCATGGGATCTCAGATGCCCGACCATGGTAAGGGATGGACAACGTTAAGTCGAAACTATGTGTTCCGAAGAACCAAGAATCTTTCTAGACATATTGTGTTACTTTACTGCAGGGCACATGTTGTTATGAAGGGATACACTTAGCTCACATGTTAACAGCATATCGAGAGTTTTGAGGTGTTACAACATCTATCAGGATAAGTCTACCTTCTTATGTAATGTTGGGGGAATTTCATAAGGTAATTAAGGTGACTGAATTCACATTCTTTTTAAATAATAACTGCTTTGAGCCCATAGGAAGTAAGCAGATGCTTTCTCATCAGGAATAAATGACTGTTATGCTATAGTGTATGGATTCAGCTGATCAATTCAATTGCATAGAATGCAACTCTAATGAGACCAGAGGGGTGGGATTTATTTCTCTACTAGTCTAGCAAACTTCCCCCAGAGACTATTCTCTGCCCATGGATTTTGTAGTCTTTCCTGAGGATAGAACATGCTAGACTTTCCATTTTGCCTACAGGACTACTATTCCAAAGCCATGGAGCTACTGCAGAAGCCCATGCCATTGGTTATAGGGGAGACAGGTCAAAAGAATGTGACTGAGTCAATACAAAGCCTTCTGTTATTGTGAGATGAGTGAGTCACAATGCACATGTCAGGAGCCACATCCCCATGAGTGAAGAGAATCTACTTGTATGAATCCAGGCACAAGTACTTTTAGATAGAGGTGCTCTTTAAAACTGTGATAGGCAGAAGCCAGGGTCTGAAAAGAGTAGCAGAGTTCAGCTAAGGCAGATTGTTCATACAGACTTGGGCACAAATGTCACTTTCAATATTTTACTGATGTAAACATGGTATGCAAACAGCCTGTCTTTCCCAATTAAGAAGTATGAATTCAATTTGGTGTTTAGGCTCAGTGAAGCTTCCGAATGCTTGGCTATGTCTTGAGAAAAGCTAGTCTCATGCTCAGCTGGAAGTCCTACTGCTAAAAGTCTTAAAGATGAGAAAACAAAATATGGTTATTCCGTGCTGGTCGTCAGCTGTCTCATTTCACTGTAAACATCATTAAACTCTTTTGTTTTGGTTTTCTAAATGAATCCAAAAAATGCATGATTCACAAAACAAAATGTTTTTTTCATGGAAAAAAATTAGCCACTGTAGATTCTATTAAATTGTCTAATCCATTCCCTCCTCAGGAGACTCAAGTGTCAAAGTCTATAATATAGAGAGGTCACTACCAATTGTACCCTGCTTCTTTCCTTAATTGGAGAGTGGTGACATCTGCAGAGATAATATACTTTCTGGGAAATCTTCCTATATGACTGAGAATAAAGAATTAAACATCTTTATAGCTGAAACAGAGGCAATTTAATTCTCAGAAGATGCAGACAGATATGTATCATTTCCTACTCATGTGTATCTCAAAGAAATGCGCTCTTCATTGAGATCAGGACGGCTTTCTGTTAGATGCTCTCTAAAATGAAATGACTCCAGGAAAGAAAATAGTCGTAATTGATTCTCGCTTTATGCCTGGCTGGACCAACATCTGTTTTAATTTTTTGTCACATTTCTCAAGGAAAACAATATCAGTGGGTTGCAGCTAGATGTTCTGAGTGTTTCTTACAAATGGGTTGCATTACGTGCTGTGTAGATTGAATAATAGCAAGAATATCAGAAAACAAATATGTGACAGTATCCAAAGACTCTCTTACTTAAAAAAGTGATGACTTCACATACATTCATGCATGTAGACACAGTTTTTCTTGGTATACCGTTTTGACACATCTTTACATTTTGTTTTATGGTATTTGATTGACATGCTTTTATTTTCATTTTTTCTATTGTTCTTAGAATGACTAAACTTTGAGCCAACCCTTGACCTGGTCCTTTCCAGTTTGAGTGGCAAAAGGAATTAAACTCTTGTTTGCATCTCAGTCTTTACCTGTGATAGCCCACAACTTCTGATGGTTTTGTAATGATATGTAGCTGTGGTATTTCCAATCATCTCCAGGCTTGCCACAGGAACCGTGTCACCAGCTAACTTGGGTTGATTATATTTCTCTGAAAATCATCGCAGCTTTTCCAGCCATTTAACATTTTTAAACATTTGTTGCCTTGAACCTGCAGTCATGGAAGTGCATCTTCTTTTATCCTCTGGCTCAGTAGTTGAAAGGCACTCACTGGGTGCATTCCCCAAATATGCCTGATTTTGAACTCTCCAGGCAAAATTCTAACTCTGATACATCTTCCAGTATATGAGAACCATTGCAGCATCACATCAAATGTAACCAGTAAAGGTTACCTTAACATCACTGTATTGGGGAGTTAGACTCACCTTGGATGTCATAACTGGGTCTTCCTTATGACATTTCTACTTTCAACATTAGCATTGCCTCTTTTTCTATACATATGGGAACATATGTTTGGTGAGAAATCCGAGGCATATCAAGCTAAAAATGACTTTATGCACCTATAATTTTTCCTTGAGCAGGCAGGAATGACTTGTTATATGGGCTCATATTGTATTGTCAATGTTTAGAAAGCTACAAATTATATTTGGTTTATTCTTTCCAAGAGACATTGGAGACCTAGGTTTCATTGTATTGCCCTAAGTATTTTCAGTATTTTTGTAACTTTGCTACAGCCTAAGAATTCTCAATGTGAATGGCAGGGAGATTTTCTGTCTTGAGTAAAGGGCCAAATGTCGTAGTTTTCAGTAGCTTTTCTATGAAACTCTTCCTATGCATAGAAACCCCAGAATCACTATGTTCAATGAAGGTAGGAGACTTTTAAAAGGACATTCAAATTTAAAGGTCAAAACCCTAGTCACTGAAGAGTTCCGATTGTGTTTTTGATTACATATTTCTCAAACGTGTTTGTGAGCTGGGTCAGAATCGCAACAAAGGAATTTTAAGAGCCTCTGCTGTCTACCTTACTTTCAACCCTGGCATTTCTTAAGGAGTTTGAAAACAGGGCAGGCGGTGGGTGAACTTGCTGAGCTTAATTCTCTGGTTGCCACAGGATTCCAGATTTATTTGTCATCCATCATGTCCATGAATTAATATGGCTTATCTCGGTTTGTCCCCAGTGCTGTGGATCTTGTGGCTTCTCAGAAAGGAAGATAATGGAACATTTTTTAACATGTGCTTTCTCTTGACACACTGTCCTGCTTAGAATATTATCTCTCAATTGGTCTCAAAGTACCTTGAGAACAAGTTAAGTGTTGTCACGTTAGGCAGGCTTATCTTCTGACTTGGCTCATGAGGTGATTTGATGCTGAGCTAGGGAGTCCCAATCTCATCTCTTAACCAGTGCTTTTCCTATCTGATTTGATTCAGTGAATTTACCACCGTCTTGAGAAGATAAGAATATTGACTCCTTAAATGGCTGAAATTGACAAGTAGGGTGAAGAAAGATGTCAGTGGCTCATGGTTTTGTTGCGTAATTGAAAGCATTACCAGATTGAATCTTTCTGTAGTCAGTGTTTCTCTGAGAGGAGTAGTGCTGGTGTTAGTAGACCTCTTGCTGCCCTCTCACCTTTTTTGCAAGGTCATTTATGGTGCTGTGGCTATTGCATTTTGCTTAACTGTGTAATATGAGTATGAAACTGAAGTTTATGGGGATCATAGCTCAGAACTGTACACTAGTTCCAAGCCCAAGTAATTTGTTTCAGATCACACTCAATTTCATTCCTTATGATTTTAATCATTGATTATAAATTCATCTACTGAAAAGATGACTGTAATTGCTCTAATATGCACCTAGTTTGGAGTTCACTACAACACTGAGTTGGTTTCCTTCCCATGCTAATTGGTACCAAATAGAAGCAATGCACAGAAATTAACAGTGATGTTGATCTATTTTTCACATACAAACACACTCAAATGCAAGATAATCAGTGCTTTATTTTGGAAAGTGTTAAGTTCTTCTGCATTTTACTTAATTTGTTTATTTATGAAGATTATCACCTAAATATCGCTCAACATATTTGTGTGTAAAACGTGAATCAGAAGAAGTTGGCGTGCACTTAATGTGACTACTGCTACAAAATTGTCATGAAAATGTCCCATAGTCTTCACTCCATGCACAGATTAATGTCAACCACAAGTATATTAAGATGTTTGTATCCTCAACACTCTATCACCAATGTGGAATTTCATTTTCTTTAGCCTTTTAAGTAAATTATCATTCAGTGACTGAACAGCTTTATCTCCTTATCTAGCCCCAGACTTACCTCTCACCTCACTACATTTTCAAACACTCATTTCAATTAATCTCTTGGCAAAACAAGGAGTTCTCAGTGGAGAATATTTTGTGACATTGCAAAGCAATGTGCTGCTGGCTTCCAGAAATTGTAGCGTGGGCCAGATGTTCATAGAGTAATTGAAAATTCCATTTTATCAGAATAGCATTCGCTGTCAAAAAGTTTTATCTTTACTTCAACAAAGAGTTTGATTAGATCCCCCTGGACCTGAATTAGCATCTTTGAGGATAGATACACTGTTTTGCAATTCATGTGGTTATTTCTTCCCTAGTTTTCCCCCAATAGAAACTTTTAGAAACATCTTCATTTTCTTGCAAATGTACCCACTGAAATGTTTAATTACTTGAATATAGGATTATGTTTACAATGTTGCTACATATGTATCTTTCATCTTCATTCATTCTGCCCCAGGTAGTATAGTATTTTGACATTAAGCAGAAATAATGCATACACAAAACACATTAATACTTTATCTAAATATTTAAAAAATCATACCACATTATTTATTATATTTGTGTGTGTGAGAGAGAAGTGGGGGAGAGAGGGGGAAAGCTTGTAGTGATGTAGTGATAAACAACAAACATGTTTTTCAGGTCAGAGAACAACTTGGGAAAGTTGGGTCTGTTTTTACACCCTATGAATATATGAGTCCTGGGGATTGAACTCGGTCCATCAGGCTTGGCTGTAAAAGTCTGTACCTACTGACCCATCTTGTCATTTGTCACTTGACTATATTTTTGAGGTATATGGCCTTGGAAGTTGAATGTATTAACTCTGCTGTTATTGGCTACCAAAGTACCATATTTTCACTTTGCGGTATTTAGGGTCTACTTAGATGACCTCAATGATAAAATGGTCAATATTGTGCCAATACAAAAGACTAAGGAAGATCTTATTTAATGGAAATATCATGAAACATATTTCTTGATGTTCTAATTTGTACAGTAATATTAGAAATCATTTTGAAAATATACTTGCTCTGAGGTTGAATTCCCTGTTCATCATTGTTCAATGTCACCATAGGATGATAGGTTTCTTACCTTAATGGCTTTTGGATATTCAATGCCCCATTCATCCTTTTTTCTGATACTCAGAAATATTATCTTTTCCCAGTGTCAAAGATAACACTGAAGTTAGGTAGAGAGGTGAGAGGTGGAGGTTTTATTCATTTCAACTGCATTGTTGTATTAGATAATAGGATACATACAAAAGCATTATTTATATTTTGTTGACAAGACAGTCATTACAATAAAAACTTGCTCTTAGCTAGTGGAAGCATACATGTTGTTAGTTCTTATTCACTAACATTATTTTGGTATAAGCCTTTTGATCAGAAAATTTATTTTTACACTTTGTCACCAGTTTCTCCATGCAAGACATTTAGAATAAAACCAGATGTTTATCTTTTTTCAGATAGGAAAATTAATGTGCATATGTGTGCACACGTGTTCTTGATTACACACACACACACACAAACACACAGATACACACACAAACACAAGATTTTAAATAATCTATTTGGAAATTTTAGTTATTTTATATTCAAGGTCGTTTGAACATTTACTATTGATACCAGGTATGATAAAAGATTCATTATTTATTCAAAGAATTCCATGTGCTATCTTGCTTAAGTTTCATTATGAATTTTAGTGCTTTTAAGCATTGGAGGGTAGAGGCTATACAAAGGGAGCACAATGGGCAACTCAGAGTTTGATTCTGTAGGAGTTTATGGACCAATAGCATAAATGGTCCAGTGTGGAATAGATTGCCATATGATCAGTGAAGAAATCAATTAAGATCATTTGAACTGGAAAGCAAAATTCATTTTTAAAGATACTTTTTGTGCAATGGGATCCCATTGGAGAAATAGCAGGAAGCCAGACCCCAAGATTGTATGCTAGATAAAATTATGCTCTATTTGGGTGATTTGCTAGGTGAATCTTTTCCAGATGTTTCATGCAAAAGTTATCTGGGCCATGATAAATAGATATGTTGCCAATAATGTAGCAGATGAGACAAAAGTCACAATGTTGGCTTCTTAATTTTTCCCACTCATGACCTTATTTCAAATGTTTAAAGTAATTGAAGTCTATGTGTATATCAAATAAATATACAAATAAAACATTTCCTGTTAATTAATCATAGAGAATATTATTTTAAAAATATATCTTTGCATACCCATAATTTTGCCATTTATTAAAAATGAAAGGAAATTTGCATATGATTAAGTTGAATGTACTTATTTATCTTTCCATAAAGTGTTAAATATTGGATGAATATTTTATACTGCAGGATACAGAAAATCTTAGCTTTTACAGAGTTGAGAAATACTTTGATTTTATAATCCTCAATGAAGAGAAAAGTGCTTTGCATAAATATATAGCACAGAATGGCACACATATGTTTATGTCCATTTCAGAATTCTTCAGTATTATATCCTAAATCTCAAATCAAAATTCATTCAATGAATTTTAAAAAATGAAACTCAAAGCTGAGCAGTGGTGGCACATGTCTTTAATCCTAGCACTCGGGAGGCAAAGGCAGGCAGATCTCTGTCAGTTTGAGACCAGCCTGGTCTACAAGAGCTAGTTTCAGCACAGTCACCAAAGCAACACAGAGAAACCCTGTCTTGAAAAAAAACAGAGAGAGAGAGAGAGAGAGAGAGAGAGAGAGAGAGGGAGGGAGGGAGGGAGGGAGGGAGGGAGGGAGGGAGGGAGGGAGGGAAGGAAGGAACTCAAGTCAGCAACTCAAACATCAACTTCCAAAATAAATTATTCTAAGACGATATGATTAAAAATATACTAATTTGATATACTCTGAGGAATAATGGTAGAAAGTTCTTATGTAGCCTTTGTTTTGTGTGACTAAGTCAGGATGTTTCTAGAAGAACAGTGCAATAAAAACACAGAAATTCTTACCATTTGACACTTTGACCAAGGGTCAAAAGGCTAGTTGGTGTTGGGTAGCATCATGGTAGACACAGAGTGAAGTGTACATGCTGTGTTTTAAGAGCCAGGGCTGCAAAGCTGTTGCAGGGTTCAGTGTGAACTAGCACTGCCTAAAACACCTCAGACTAAACATGTGTTTGATTCAAATTAATTTTTGGTCATTTTTATGTGTCCAGAAATATTTTGCTATTGGCATTTTTTTTTTTTTTACAATCTCCACATTCAGTTACATGAACCTATATGGGATTGTGGCCCGTAGTATAAGAGGCTATAATATTGACTATTTTACATGTTAACAATGTACTAAACTAGGAATATCATTATCCTTTGTGAAACTTTTTAAATATATATTCTGTCTATAATAATATGGTTAAGAACCATAATAACCTTCCAGGGCCATACATGTTTTTCTTTAATCAATAATTAGGCTTCTCCTTGGTGTTTATAATCTCTATCTTCATTTGATGTTTCATTGCTAGCACATATTGAGCCAGGGAAAGCTTCTTGATATGTCCACATTAAAAAGGTAAACTTTCCACAAGGAAATGTTTTCACTTTTTCTTCATATAAGACTTTCTCCACAATAAAACTCCAGCTTGGAAAAAAACACCAAGTACCAGGTCAGACAAGGGTTAAGTTGGTCTTAGGGTCATGAGGAGCATTGCTCGTTAGAGTACTAATCTTGTAGATTGGTTTCAGAGGGCTTAAATAATCTAGACTTGGGTCACACATGACCTTCTAAAACTCAAGGTTGGTGGAAATGACAGACCTTTTTATGTAACTAGGAAGAATAGTATAGTATTTTAAAAAACAATTATTCTTTTCTCTCCCCATCCCCCCATCCCACCCCACCCCCAAGTTCCCATTTTTTGTGCGGCAATCTTGTCTACTTCCAATATCCAGGAGGATAAATATATGTTTTTCTTTGGATTCACCTTCTTATATATCTTCTCTAGGATTTTTTTTTTACGAATTATAGGCTCGATGTCCTTTATTTATGGCTAGAAACCAATTATGAGTGAGTACATCCCATGTTCATCTTTTTGGGCTTGGGTTACCTTACTCAGGATGGTGTTTTCTATTTCCATCCATTTGCATGCAAAATTCAAGATGTCATTGTTTTTTACTGCCGAGTAGTACTCTAATATGTATATATTCCACACTTTCTTCATCCATTCTTCCACTGAAGGGCATCTAGGTTGTTTCCAGGTTCTGGCTATTACAAATAATGCTGCTATAAAGATAGTTGAACAAATGCTAAAAAAAAAACCAATTATTCTGCTAAGTGAAGAGAATATAAAATTGTTTTTCAAAGTAACTCGAGAAACAGTGAGGGGCAGGAGAGATGACTCATCATGTAAGAACACTTTGTGTTCAAGCACAATGGGCTGAGTTTAAATCTCCAGATCCCATGTAACAATTTGGATATGGTTTCCCGAACCTGTAGCCCAGTCAATGTGGGAGTGGGGCAGAGACAAAAAGATTACTGGCAGATAGCAGAGGTGACTTGAAATGCATGATTCCAAGAGGTACTAAAGGAGTTTATCCGAAAATGAACTCTGAATTCACACTGCCACTTTCAAGAGGCTTTTTGAGAGACACTTTTTCTTTGAAGGGTCCCTGTAACCAGAAGTGATAGTTAAACTCTGTTATCCTTCACAAGTTTTGGCAACAAACAGTCAGGCTGCTAAACAAAAACATAATAGACATTATTTAATTGTAAGTTTTGTTGGTTTTACTCTTAGTAATACCCACTTCTGTGGCAAATGAGAGTACTTGAAATCCTGTCTGAATTTAACATGAAAAATTTCAATAGGGTTGAAGTTGGAGCCGTACACACACATTTATGGGCTCCTAGCCCAAGTGGTTAAGCCCTAGGGGCTTTCTAAACTGTAGCCTAGAATCTAGTCTATAAGTCTTGTGGGAGAATAATTGAAATCTGGTTTGAATAAAAGGATAATTTATATGCTGTTTCTTTAAAGTGAAAATCCGTAAGCATACGTTGCTCTAATTACCTGGGAAAACTTGGTAGCCCTAATTGATTATAACAAGGCAACTTCCCAGGCATTAGTTTGCAAATTCAAATTCTGTGCCAGAGATGTATTTTCCAACTTCTCTGCTGCCATTTCTTCTATCTCTGTATTTTTCTCCCCTTCTAATAAAGGATTTGCTTTCCTCCCTGCTCTTCGGTCTGTAAAATTACCAACCTATGTGAACAACAGAATCTTTCCATTTTAATACATGGAAAGAGAGAGAAGGGGAGTGATGTAGGTTCCAAGATGTTTCGACTGGTCAAACTGTTCCAAGCCATCACCACCTGCTGTTTTTAATCATTAATGAGGCTGTCAGTTAGCTTTAATCTGGGAGATGAACCAAAAGAATGGTTTTGATTTTAATTTAATTGAAAAATGAGCTTATTGAAACAAAAAATGCCTCCAGCTTCTAAGAGTCAGGTTGTACCCTGCTGATAAACCAAGGCAAGTTAGAGACAGAAACCGAACCATTATTGATATGCAAAAGTAAATTATTTTAAACTTGGGAAACTTTTGTTATTGCCATACTAGATAGATAATTTAGTCCTTTTAATTCAAGCATTTATTATATCCCACAGCCATGCGGCATATAAATATCTGTTCCATTTTTCTTTCTGTGAGAAAAACTGATGTACAAAACAGTTGAACAGCTGTATTAATGTCAGAATACAAATTGATGACAAAGTCCAGAGTGCAGCTCAAAGTACAAATTATTTTTCTGGACTCAATGCTCATCAAACTGTTCGTACATTTCAGAAAAGTTGAGTGATTATCTGTGAGTTCTCTATTAAGCCCGAGTTTTTGTATACTGGGTGATTTTGAGAACTCAGAAATACAATGCCTAAGCACCAAGTGAATTTCAAAGACCTATAGGCAGATCTTTGTTTGTGCAGACTGCCAATGTAGAAGGCTTCATTATACCTCTTTGAGCTTCACCAAACACTTTCAGATTTAGAATTGATTTAAACTGAAATTGGATGGAAGGGAATCCTTCCTTCTTTGATGTAGAAAACATTACTATTGGGCCCCAGTAAACTCCAGGGTAGGTGTATCAAATCACACTAGTCTTCTGCTAACACAGCAAGTAAATGCTTCCTGGATTCAGCTGATAATCAATCTATTCAGCTAATGAGCCTGTAAGCAGACTGAACTAAACTACCAACCAGAGCAAGCACCAAGAAACTAACATTTAAACTCACCATCTCCTATTTACCTTTCGGTGTTTCCTTTGTGATGCAAATTAGTGACCATTTATAACTGTCTGTTCAGTCTTTCCCAAAGAAACACAAGTCATGGTAAGGATTGTGTTAGTATAGTGATGTTCATAATGAAGGAAAGTGACTGACAATTTAAGTAAAAGTTTGAGTGATTAATCTGTATTTTTTTCTGGTAAGTAAAATGTCAGAAAATTTTTGTCATCTTATAATTTCCAATGTTTTCCAGATTCTGAGAGTGCAGAAATTGACAGCAGATTGTTACCACCATATGTATGTCATATGGTCAACAGTCCAATTCCCAGGCATTAGCCACAGCCGGCTTGCTAGACTGTCTGTCTGCCTTGTGTTTTGGACTGAATTTCTTTTGATTGCTTGAGTGAAGTTAAAGTTGTGTTTTGTTTCCTTTGGGACAATGAGCTAAGGAATGAATGTTGTAGTTTTGGAAGGAAGAAACATCTTCAAAGTTGAATTGTGCCTTAACTCAAAACAGTAGGTTTTCAGATAGTCCTCCCACCATTCAAAATACTGTATTTGCATAGAGAAGATGGAAGAGAGTATTATTTGTCCCTCATAGTTCCCCATTTCACTCTGTTTGGTGTTTGTAACACTTATAAATAAATTTATCATCATAAAGAAATAACATTTTGAACATATGAAATATGTTGGACCCCGTGTTTTTGCTTATCCATCTGCTGCACCTTAGTGGTTTCTTTCTCTTGTATAAATAAAAACTATCTAAAATAAATGACTTGCAGATTCTGTGGGACTGAATAGCTAGGTGAGAAATTAGCTGTCTCTTAAATGAGATTTACAAAGCTAGACAGGATCTTACTTGATTTAGAAAATTAGAACATCTTCAAGGAGAACATTATTAATCATCATCCAGGATCCTTTAGCACTTAAAATTATTATACCAGAAATTCAGGTTTGGAACCACATATTCAACTTGCAGCATTATTGAGAGTCTTTATGGCATCCTAAATTTCCACTGCCATTAATATAGAACATTTGAATCTTAACAGTCTCTGGAATCATTATGAAAAGTAACATGTTATAATATATTATTTATCCTTACAGCAACTGTAAGTGGTAGAAAGCATAGAATTAAAAAAAAATCCAAAGAATGAGAACCATTTAAAGTGAGGATAAAGTCAGACCCTTAGTAGATTGAGAAATGTCCAGAATGTTAGAATGAACTGATGAGAGAGAAATGAAGTAAGGTACTCTTATCTGTGGTTGAAAGCAAGATTAACAGGGATATAATGAGATATAATCAAGACTTCCTTTAATATATGTGATGTAACTAACCCTCATAGGTAAGACTGAGAATTCTGCTTCTCATTGGTGTCATCTAGATAGATTGTGTCCTATAAATACATGGTGTAGTTATTATGAGCTGTTTCTAATGAGAGAATACAAATACTTTAATACTACTCCATGCTGGGCAGTAGTGATTAAAGGCTCATGTAGTTACATAAACATGTACATGTAGTGATGTTTATGTAGTACGTACCCAAAACATAAACAATAGATTGAGTCAGTGAACTAGCCTCTCCATTTTGTTTGATATCAGCATCCCTCCTCTCCCAGACTCCCTATCTGCTTGCTGTTGTCTGGGATTCTTTGAATTGAGGCTGGCACATTGCATTTTATGACTCTAGTTCGAATTTCAGGCATTGCATAGGAGGAGAGTGAATATATGTTTTCAGATTCATATTAAGTTACAAATACTTTCTATTAGATATTGTTACAATCTGGGGATTATAAGGGGATGCAGGGAGGATGATTTCTAGATATTGAATAGAGTCTTAGAGGAGGGAAATGCAAAGAAAAAGGGAATCCAGACAACTTCACCAGTTTACCCAGAGCTAGCAGTGTCCAGAAGAACATTTGATAGTTGTTACTTGATGTACTCACTGAAATGTGTAGCTGTTAGAAAGCTCCATTCCCTATCAGTCATTTTTGTGAACCAGCCTCCTCTTTAGATAGAAAAGATTGTACGATGTCCACAAAAGATTTGAAGTGAAGTCTGGGCTAATTTAACTTTAAAAAATGCATGTATCCTGGCACCCTTGTGATGTAAGCAAATCTCTGGTGGCAGTGACTCTACTTAGCCTTTCCTAGGTCAAAAAATGCACAGCTTAGTCCCTGGGATCATCCATATTGCCCTTACCTGCTCTCCTCTTGCTTCAAGTGGCTGATAACTGGCAGATATCATTGTGATTCTTTTGTTGTTATTCCTGTTCCTGCATCATGGTCAGACTTTCACAAAGTAAAATAAAATAATATATCTTTCATTTATAGTTTTCTTCTAAAAGGTCACCCCAAGATAAAAAATATATAAAGAATCACTTCTGTTCTTTTTTTCTCTTCTAACAATGCTCTGAATCCTGCCCAGCTCCTACCTGAAAGGTCATATCTCCTTGCCATACGAATGAGCTCACAGCAGGTCCATGGGGACACTGTCATCTGAGAAATGATGGGAATTTATGTGCTACTGGATTTCTGCCTTTTTTGTAGTGGGAAAGGTGAATTTGTTAATGAATGAAACAAGCAAGCAAACAAACAAATCAAAAACCGTTCAACCACAGGATCTTAGAAAGTTTTAAAATCTCAGGAGACAGCCATTCATATAAATGAAATGATAAATGAAAAACCAATTCTACTTTTGCATTCCTTAGCATTGTTTGTCTTGTATTACTTTAAGTTATGTGGCTCACTCTTACTGGTTCTATGCTATTGAATCTAGCTAGCAGGCTGCAATTTAGCAGCATAAACTGTTGTGGCTTATGAAGGACCTTCTGATGTACTTGTACTTGTCAATATGCAAATGGAAAGGAGGGACAAAAGAGAACTGTGTGCAATTAAGGATATACACAAAGAATTTAGAACACAGGGATCAGCACCATGATTTTAAAAAGGCAGATTCACTGTGAAAATAATTTTCCTTTCATAATTTGACATTCCATGAAAAATATAGCTGAAAGTACATAACTTCTCTAGACCTAAAAATCTAAATCCATGTGCTATATGCAAAATATAAAAGATAATTATAATCCCTAAAATAATTTTATGGCATGTGGCTCAGTATGAACAAGGACTTGCAGTTTCTGTATTATTTGTTTATTATGCTGCTTTGGATAAGTCACTAGCCTCTCAAAATTTCAGCTTATATGTTTATAGGGTGGAATGATGAGTAGTATGGCTAGAATCAATAACCATAGTGATGTTTATATGTATCACACCTCTTCTTAGGACACTGTAATTGTGAATCAGATTGCTAGATTGCCTCCCCCCTTGTGTCCTTCCCTTTCATGTTCTGTTGGCCTGAATGCTTTCATCTCAGTGTGATCTCATTTACCAACAAGGGCACTGACCTAAGAGTCAGGGGCTTCAGGTTCTCATTACATTCCACAGATTAAGAACTGTGTGACTATAAACAACATGCTATATGCCTGCCCAAATTTCCTAACTGTGTAATGAAGGCTATTGGTAGAATAGGTGAATCACCAGGGAGATAGGTGGTGAGAGTTGTATAAGATGGTAATGTATGACAAACATTTAGCACAGTGCCTATTCTTTAGTAAGCACTTAAACTGGAATTACCAAAAGAATCCTGATGAATTATTCTTGATTTCATCTCCCCCTTCTCATCCATGTCTCTTCCCCACTTTATAATACAGGCAAAGTTGTTCTGTGAATATCCTTGCTTGATCTGTGCTGATCTCTTCGTTACTTGACACTGCTTCAGTACCTATGTGCGTTTTTGTCATGCTAATTCATGGCTCGCCTATTTTTTAAACGCAGGAAGAGAGAAGGGCTTGATAATTGTTAAAGCCCTTCCACTGCTGAGCTTCCTTTTATCTGATTTTGGGTTCAGGGCGCAACCTTTTCAGATTCCTGAGCACTTAGCCATTTGCCAGTGGGTCTGTAATGAGTGCCATACTCAAGTTAACAGATGGTATGGTGTGCTTGCTTTGAGGGGTAATTGTTCTTTCATCTTAATTTCCTCCCTTTGGCATTCATTTGTTGGAAGCTGCTCAATGGCAATGTCATAAAGCTTGGGGTAAAAAAATCAAATTGAAGTAGCAGGTCACTGGTCTATCAAAAAATACAGTTAAGCTAAAATCTGGTGAAGGTCTACAAGAGAAGAGGCTCTTAACCCTAGTATTAGGAAGCAAAAAAGTCTTAAGGGTACAGTGCATTTAATTGCCTGCTCATTCCTCCTTTCCTAGTTCTTAAGTGTCTCTGTTTTCCTTAAAAATTATGACAGCTCCTCCTTCTTGGCTAACAGGTCATAGTTCTCACAGTTCATCTGTCTGAAACTAAGACATCAAGCCCATTCTTCTATGGGGCCACTGCTGTTTTAACTACACTCACTCTCTCCCTTCCCATAATATACTTTTACCTTGATGTTTCTTGTATAGGTCTTTCTCTAAGCCTCCTGTCTTCAGGTTAGCCTTGTTCTATATTCTTTCTTTTGAGGGACCACTTCATATACTACTTTTTATAGAAAATGGAGATAGAGTCAATTACACAGATTTTTTTTTGCCTAGTTTTTCTGAGTCAGTTACCCTTTATTGAACATTTTTTTTTGTGTGTGTAGCTACTTTCATATGGTAGAGTTAGTTTTCCTTCTTTCTTCTTCCAGTTTCCCACACAGGTCAGAGGTATCTCAAATGAGCAAGTGTTCATCAATTTATTCTAAACACTACTAAATAATATAAGTTATCTACTGATGTTTGTTCCCCAGGGAAGTTCTCATCCATGCTGTTCTACAGATGCTAGCTGTGCTGTAACATAGATCAGAAGAAAGTTTCTGCTTTCTGCATATCGTCTTTTGACTTGAAGTCTCAAAGGTACTGGATTGGCAGAAAGTTTTCATCATTGGTATAAAAAGTCTGCCTCCTCCAGTTTGGAAGACATGTTGCTTCAGGAAAATGCAGCAGAGTCTAGCATGATGCCAAAAAGATCAGGGAGTAAGAAGCATTGCTCAGAAATGGGGGAAATAATGGGTTTGCTCTAAGTATCCCAAGGGTCATGTTTGATAGTACCAGGTGTATCTACAGCATCAGCATCCTCATAGTTCCTGGCCATTCCCTTTCTTACATTTTTTGTTGAGTTGGCCTGCTGTGTTGTCTGTGGCCCTGGAAATCCTGCTTTCCCCAATATGCCAGCTGACTCTCAGCTTGACTCTTCTTGTTTCTTACTTTATCCTTGCTGGTTTCTTGTTCCCATTGGTATATACCCTACCCCCACCCCACCCCAAATGCTTGCTAAAATCAATTGTTTAGTTTCTGTTCCTCATCATTTCCTCTGATTTGTGCTCTTTGGGATCAGATTGTTCTATTCTTTTTTTGGCCTATTGGAGTACAGGTTTCTTGAGGCATAAACATTCTAGATTTGCTTTTGCTTCATTGAGAACAGATCTTGTATTGTAGCTCTGGATGGTTTTGTATTTGTGATCCTTTTACCATAGCCTCCCTAGAGCTAAGAACACAGGCATGAGCTACCATGCCAGGCATTTTGTATGATAGTGTATATATTGGTAAATTGCAATTCTCCCCCACTTTTTATCTATCTATCTGTCTGTCTGTCTGTCTGTCTGTCTGTCTGTCTATTTTTTTGTTGTGTATATGGGGAGGGGGGAGTCCTGTTTAAGCACATGGATTGAAGTCCTGGATTTGCACTAACTCCCTGTGTGATCTTCAGGACTTTTCTTTCTCTCTGTGAGCCCCTCATTACTTTATCTGTATTGTAGGGTCAGTGACTTGGAAGGGCTCACTGTTGCTAATGTCCTATTTAGCTTACTAGAGTTTATTTAGCATGAAAAGGTTATTGGGGAATCTTAAGTTTGAACTTTTCTTTTTTTTTAAAGAACAAGAGGGGTCAGGAAATCTAATACTTACTTATGAGGCTTTGGGGTCTAAACATCCTTCCATTATTCTGAGGGACATGGAGATAAAAAACATTGGTCAGTTTAGGTTGTGTTAAACATTGTGAGATTCTTCCTTCGTTTTGGCCCTTATTTGTATGGGTTTAGCTTTCAAATGTGTGTGTATTTTAGTGGAAGTGGTCCTCTTTTCCTTATACATCCAATTCTTGTTCTCATCTTCCTTCACCATTTCTGAATAGTTCGCAATTTTCAACTTAATTAGGTCTTTCCCCTAAGTGAAGAACACAGCTGTTTCCTCTCTGAGGCTTTGGCAGCTGCCACTGCCTCTCTCAAAATGGAATGATTAGTTCTTTCCTTTGATTTCTTAACTTGCCATTAGTTCAGGACTACTAGCCCATTTCCTATATTTTATACCTACCAAAATCCTATGGCCAGAGTTGTTCCAATTTACCTTGAAGGCCCTTAAGTCTTTTGGGGACTTAATACGTATGGTATGTGAGCTTTAGCAATCTTTCAGAACTGCATTTACCTTAGCATTCCCAGTGATTTCATTGTTTAGCCTTTTGAGATATTGATCTATGAGAAGAACTTAGCCTGGTTTGGTTTTAGTGGAGAAATCAAGGATAATACACCATAAATCTATTTTGTCCTTGAATTAAATGGTCCTCATTTGTCATAAGCTCTCTACTTTGGTTTTAAAGGGTCCTCTTGCCTATCCATCTTTCTCTTTTAGTTTTATGTACCTCTATTTAAGAAAGTGAATGCTGCTTTTCTCTAGGCGTTTTGACTTTCCCTATCTCTCTGGCCTTTAATTTTATAATTTCACTTTCATTATTGGGATTTCCTCTTATCGTGCCTTTCTCTTGCTTTCACAATATAAAGTCAACTTCTCTATTTGTCCTTGCCTCTTTTTTCATATTATGCTTCCAGCTAATCAATGGGAAAACGTTCTGTACTGTCAACTTAGTACTGCCTTTCCAAATGTGAGTGGTGCAACCTCCTTGGTTTGCCTGTTCCAAGTGCCTCATTCAATTTAATCTGCATAGTTAACATATTCGGCTTCTTGTTAATATTTTCTGTCTGAAGTCTATCTTTTGAATTTGAACATATTCTGCATGTCCGTGTTCCCCTCTGTTAAAGGATCATATCTGTAACAAAGACATTAGCTCTATGCCTAGGAAGAAAAACAAGCACACATGAAATAGCATTTCTCACATTCTCTGGTGTATTCATGGCCCAGTCTTTGAAACAATTGTGTGAACCGTGTAACTATATCTGTCTGCCTGCACCTTGCCTCCACTTGAGAATCCAGAGACCAAACACAGTTTTTACTGCTTAGGTTTTCATAGTCTCCCCTACCACTAGTTCTTCTGCTCAGAGCCCTGTGATCACATCCTTTATTTGTTTCTTTCCTGCTAACTACATAAGAATTTACCCATTCAAAGCTCTGTTTCTTCAAGGTCTCAATTATTTCCAGGGACTTCGTAAACAAATTGCTCTTCCCTTTCCAAATCGCACTTGCATCTTCATGTGAATACAACACAAAAGAATGACCTCGGCGGCATTTGAATCATCAGTGTAGCCGAACGTTGTGATGTCTTTAAGAGAAAGTGTTTCTTAGCATCCTTTGCTTTATATTCAAGCAATAGTTGGATACATACTGAAGGATAAGACCGACTTAGACTCCATAGCTCCCAATGAGTTAGAGCTTTCTCTATGTGTGTGTAATTACACCTGAGGTGTAGGGAATTGCTCTTCTACAGTGCTAGACATTTTTAAGGCTCAGTGTCCTTATCTTTTTTTCTTTTAACTATTCCATCAATCTCAAGAGGTTAGTCTTATTTGTTTTTTCATTCAGATTGAAACAAAATCCAAGAAGTAATCTCCATGGCAGTGCCATGAAGTCTCAGAGCTTGGACTGAGAGGCAGATTTGCTCCAAAGCTCACAGTCTTAGACACTTTGCTAGACTGCCCTTAGAAGTGGGGTTTCCTGTTGCACAAGTCACCTTCACTTAGAAAGGCTGGCTTCTGATGTTCTCTGGAGTTATAAACCTTCCCTTTGATGTGAAGGAGGTAAAGTTTTGGTTGGCTCCAGTAAATATGGGTCATGCCTCATTTTTCTTGGGATAATCTTGTCTTTGGACAAAGAGTTGGAGCAGAAGTTTCTGCCTTTTAAAAAAAAACCCCAAAGTTTGCAATCTTCAGCACTTCTTGTGGCTTTAGACTCTCAATACACACAGTGTCAAGCTAGGATCAAACTTATGCCTTATCTTTTCTTTACTATAGGTACTGATGGGGCTGTAGGGAGGGCTCGTTAGCATTGGTGAACAGGAGTATGACAGATTTCAGGTAGAGCTTCTATGAAGGGGAGAATGGACTCATCTATACTCTCAAGTGCCAGCCTGGCAAGAAATGCTGTTTAATCAAAGTCATTTACTCTGTCATTTTTAAGATAATGTTCAAATGAATTCTGAAGTGGGTGGTCATGTTTTCTGGTAGTCCTGCTGTTCCATCTGGAGGAAGTTATCATTGACTGTTGCTTATTTGTAGCAGATAGAAAGCTTCATGCCTTTGGGCTGCCACAATCATGATAATGAACATTCTGTTCAGAAGGGGAGCATTCAGACTCTTTCCCAGTCGCCCTTATCATGACACTGGGAATTTAATACATTCATTTATTCTTCTTTCAAGAAATAGGATTAAATTCAGAATGGAGCAGGGAGCAGTCTTTGTCTTCTTTGCATGATTTTCAGGGGCTGTGAAGTTCCAGCTGTGTAAACATGATTGCAGAACTTAGGTATTGTCTAGTGGGGGAGGATTGCAATTTGGGTGAGGCACACCATGGCTGGGATGGAGCCAGACATTCTTCCACCCACTTTAGTCCACACCCTGCGGGGTCGGCTTGCTCAGCTCCTAGAGTTAAAAGTGAAGATGGGGCAGCTGGAGTTAATTATACTGTTTTATAGCTTAGTATCAGTAGGGGATGAGAACTAGGCAAGGGTTAGGAAAAATCATATCTTCAGGATGCTGCACTTACTGTAGGAAACAAAGAAATGGCAGGTATTGGAGAAAATAAGGAAATGTAAAATATTAAATACCACAAAAGTCTAAAAATGCCCGTTAAAACTGCAGCTGAATTTACATTCTATTTGTTCTTCCATGTGGTAATTGGGATGAAGGGTGGGTAATATTTATTTGATTGCAGAAATTTGATATTGCAACCAATAACTGAAATCAGCTTTGTTCTTTGGATTTGTTTAAGTTATGAATTGATATATAATCCTACAAAGCTCTAAAATCTGAGCGTTATTATTATGGAATAAATGTGATTTCTTCAAAAATAAATGCAAATATTATGGAGCATTCAATCCCTCCTCCATGCCTCCCTCCACAATTCTACAGGAAGTTGGATCTGCTCAGTGTAGTAGTCTAAATCCCAGTGGTTGAAGAGGCACATAAGCATACATATGCCTGAGCTACAACACATGAACTTTCTGAGAATAGAGTAGGCTTTCATGATTTAGATTTTTCATCTTATTCTTGGGAGAGATAATCACCAGTTAAAACAGTGATAGTTGGATTCCCAATGAGTATGGATTTTAGGACATATTTGTGTTCAAGGAAGAAAGGAAAACATTACTTTTTCAGTGCACTGCAGTGGCATTGCATTTAGCTATAAGCCAGTTGATAATATTCATTTTTTATTTTATTGAGCTCTACATTTTTCTCTGCTCCCATCCCTGCCTCTCCCCTCCCCTTCAACCCTCTCCCAAGGTCCCCATGCTCCAAATTTACTGAGGAGACCGTGTCTTTTTCTACTTCCCATGTAGATTAGATCTATGTATGTCTCTCTTAGGGTCCTCATTATTGTCTAAGTTCTCTGGGACTGTGATTTGTGGGCTGGTTTTCTTTGCTTTATGTTAAAAAAACCACTCATGAGTGAGTACATGTGATAATTGTCTTTCTGTGTCTTGGTTACCTCACTCACAATGATGTTTTCTAGCTCCATCCATTTTTCTGCAAAATTCAAGATGTCGTTATTTTTTTCAACCGTGTAGTACTCCATTTTGTAAATTTACCACATTTTCCTTATCTATTCTTCAGTCGAGGGACATTTAGGTTGTTTCCAGGTTCTGGCAATGACCAATAATGCTTCTATGAACATAGTTGAGCATATTTACTAATAGCATGATTGAGCATCCTTTGGATATATACCCAAAAGTGCTATTGCTGGGTCTTGAGGAAGGTTGTTTACTAATTTTCTCAGAAATTGCCCCACTGACATCCAAAAGGGCTGTATCAGCTTGCATTCCCACCAGCAAAGCAGAAGAGTTCCCTTTACCCCACAATCTTTCCAGCATAAGTTGCCATCAGTGTTTTTGATCTTGGCCGTTTTGATAGGTGTTAGATGGAATCTCAGAGTTGTTTTGATTTGCATTTCTCTGATGACTAAGAATGTTGAACATTTCCTTAAGTGTCTTTCAGCTATTTTAGATTCCTCTGTTGAGAGTTCTCTATTTAAGTCTGTACTCCATTTTTTATTGGATTTTTTTGTTCTTTTAGTGACCAATTTCTTGAGTTCTTTGTATATTTTGGAGATCAGTCCTCTGTCTGATGTGGGGTTTGTGAAGATCTTTTCCCATTCTGTAGGCTGTCATTTTGTCTTGTTGAGTGAGTGTGTTCTTTGCTTTACAGAAGCTTTTCAGTTTCAGGAGGTCCCATTTATTAATTGTTTCTCTCAGTGTCTGTGCTGCTGGGGTTATATTTAGGAAGTGGTTCCCTGTGCCAATGAGTTCAAGTGTACTTCCCACTTTCTCTTCTATGAAGTTCAGTGTGGCTGGCTTTTTGTTGAGGTCTTTGATCTATTTGGACTTGAGTTTTGTGCATGGTGATAGATATGGGTCTATTTTTTTTACATGTTGATTTCCAGTTATGCCGGCACCATCTGTTAAATATGTTTTTTGTCCACTTGATATTATTTTGTTTCTTCGTCAAAAATGAGGTGTTCGAAGGTGTGTGGATTAATATCTGGGTCTTCAGTTTGGTTCCATTGGTCCTAAGGACTTTCTTCTAATTGAATTTGAGCCTGCTATATGAGAGATTCATGGCTGGCACTACAAAATTGGTTAAGAGCCTCTTACTGAGGAGGTCCCAGGTGCAAGGTTGGTTAGGTTACACACTACTGATGTTTTGCTAAATGTACAAATTCTCCTCCAAGTATTTCTATTTATACTCATCGGTTAGTGATCCTCTCAGTCTTAGACAGAGAAGCTTCTTTTGCAGTGGGTGAGAGTTAATGTGGAGACTCATTACTGGTCAAAGCTCTGAGAATAAGTCATGAAGAATCCTCAACCCTAAACAGGACATCTGTACCAACCCCTCCAAGGCCCAGCGAGCATAAAAAGAGAATGGAAAAGGCAGAAGATGGGGAACAGTGTTATGACATGTTGTCTCAGGACATAACAAGGCTGTTACATTCGTGAACACACAGAAACTGTGGCTACATGCACAAGACTGTCACATACGGAAAATGCATGAAAGGAGGAAGGAGCTAGTTGGGAAGAAGGGAGTCAACTGGATTGTGAGGAGAATAAGACAGGAATGGGGATGGGTATGACCACAATCCATTCATTGTATATACATGTGGGATTGTCGCAAATTTTTTAAAAACGCAAGATCATTTTCCTGAGCCACTCATTTTAAATCATTGTCTCTGAATATATTTATAGGATGGGGAGTTATGAATTGAGAAAAGAATGCTGAGTTGATAGAGCACTGAGTTTGGTTTGAGTCATTCTATGAGTATTAAAAAGTAGAAAGGCAAAAATAGTTCAGTAAATTACTCTTGGCGATCAATACTGAAATGTCAGTGAAGTCAGAGATTCACTCAAAACATCCACACACACAGGCATTTTTCTTCAATATCTGTGGGATTCCAAAGAGATGGAAACACGCCTTCAGAGTACTCAGCGGGAGATAGAGGGACAACTCCATCTTTCATCATATTCAACTGACATGTGGGAAGTCTTGTCAATATTGCTCATGTGTTGCCTCTGGGACTTCAAACTGGGATACCTATTAACTGTGCTGCATGCTGTAATTGTAGCATGTGCAGATCATCCCATAACACTTAGCTGGTGGATGCCTGTCTGAATCATTAAGTGGGAGCATTATGGGTGCCATAACAGCGTTGGAATTCCTGCAACTAAAAGGGAGACACATTTGGCTTGTACTTCATCCACAATCACTTACACTTAAGCTATTGGTAGTTGATTGGGATCTGTAGCATGCTGGGTTTGTGCCATAGACTTCTAAACATATTTGATGGGTGGAACAGACAGGGAGGCTGTGGGTTTTGGCAAGCTGTGGCTCCCATTAGTCAGACTGACTGTGTCTGACACTAAAGATTCCAATTCACCAAGATGAAACTCACTTCTCTAGGCCTTGGCTGATGGCCCAATGATGTTGAAGTGAAGGGCAGGAGAAGGCCAGTGTTACATTAAGCTATGAGTTTCCACTGAGCAAATAGTTGAGTCCTTTACTGAATGGTCTGGATTTTGTTCTTTGAAAAAAAATATAAAATTTATTGCACCTTTTTAGAAATTGAAGACATTGCTAAGATTTAAAGTTTCTGTTTTATGGCAAATGTTAAAGTGTGAGCACTTTCGTGGGGTATGCAGACTAGGCAATTGTATAGCTAATATTTCTGTCCTTAAAGCTTTTATCTTGTAAGCAGTGTTGGTAACATATCCTACTAAGGACATTCCAGACACAGCTGTTTCTAATAATAGGAGGGTCCCCACAGAAATGTCAGGCATATTCTTAAGGGTCTTTGCTGGAAAGGAGGAAATGTCTCCAGAAAATGGACTGTTTCCATTATCAGTGGTTTTCCTGGCAGACTTTTGCCCATTACTATTGTCTTTCATTGACTCCCTGTAGCTCACAGAGGTATGAGATCTTTAGAAGAAAAATTTGCTGTGACAAGGAAAGGCCACAAAGCCGAAGGAAGAGAAACGAGGTATGAAGAGAGACCATCAGATGAATGGATATTTTGGTCACAATAGAAAGGAGCTGAACACTGTGGAATGGAGACAAGAAAGATGGGATACAGACAGGAACAGGAATTAAGCTACAAAAGTACTTAATATTTGGAGGTTGGAATAAAAGTTTCATTGAACAGTGGAAGCTTCTTTCATTCAATATCTAGGAATATGATGAAATTTTGTAAAGACAATTCAGTCTTAAATACACCATTTGAGCTGACAGTGTGCAGTGCATAGGATTGTTCCATCTAGTGCACAGTCCGTCCACTGTTCCCCTGCTCTGAATGATCTGTGGGGTGTGGTCAAAAGAAAGTAAATAGGGAAGATGGATGATTTCTTTTGAGGTGAGTTCAAGAACTTTCTTCAACAAAGGGGAGATGTGAGCATCCTCTTTAACCTCTACTGTTAGCTTTTGTTATGACAGAGTCTGCTTTGTAGCTTAGCTGACTTTGAACTTGTGAACCTCTAGCCTTCTCTCACTCTGGTGATATCAGTATAGGTGTGCACTTTCACAGACAGCCACTTTTACTTTCTGTGCAGTGGAGGCTGGCCTTGAAATCTTGACCTTCCTGCCTCTACCTCTCAAATGCTGGATGATAGGTGTGTACCGTCTTAACCAGTCACATCTACTTTTTGTACAATCTGTTTGATAGCTCTCTTCAAATTTTCTGGCGTCTTCTGAGTACCTAGGTAACCTGAAACATTTGGTTACTGTGATTATTTCTATTTTAAATATTAGTTAGTGTCAAAGATATTTTTGGACGCCCTGTGTCTAGTTATGTTGTACAGAAGGAAGGACAGCTTCATTTTCATTCCCTTAGGAAAGAGACATGGCCAGAAGAAAACGTTGTTTTTGATAGTCATGAAGACAAGAAAACAAATTTTTGTTTCAGTCTTTTGAACAGCACAAAAATGCTTCTCAAGCACTGGGTTCACATCTGTCTTTGTAGTGGTGGTTACACAGGAAATTAGATTCATTCCTAACAGTTTGCCCACTTTTGTGTTGGTAAAATGATTATTCATAAGTAGTCTGTTGAACTACCACAGATCTCCTAGGTTGGGATGGACAACAGAGTGTTAAAAATGTGAACTTTTCAGTTTGAACAAGCTCTGTACAAAACCCTGTTCTCTGAAGAGTGCAAAGATTTCCCAAGAGAAGAAAATCAATTGTCAGTGCCCTTGTTCCATAAACATCTTATCCAGGAAGTTATCTTAGCATCACAGCTCTGTGTGCAACTCCTCTCCCTTGTGTGTGTGTTTGTGTGTGCATGTGCGCACATGGGTGTGTATTCAGAATGTTCTTTGGATGCTTCTTGAAGTCTTCTATATACCATTTCTATATGATACAGTCTCTTCTTTCTTTCCAAAGCTCTCCACTCCCAGAAAAACCCACTGGTCCATTCACACTAGGTTAGATAAAAAACTTGTGCCATGTCTTAATATATGAGCAAATGATGATCTTTGATTCTTTAACTCACCATCATTTGCATTTTTCTTCAAAGCTGATTATTTCATCTCCATTTTAAATAATAAGACAGATTATTTTTCTGTTCACAGCTGATTGAGGCAAATAAAAAAATTGAAGTTGAATTAAGGATGTAAGAAAGCTCTAGGGCCAAAGAAGCTTTTTCTGTAATTAATAATTTTAATTTACTCTTAGAGTATTTTCATGCTGAAGTCCAACATTTCATGTTAAACACTTCTGCACCTTCTGTCGTCTAACTGCCAAATTGGAATATCAGACAGTGGAAATCATGTAGGTTTGAAAGAAGCTTCCAATTCTCTACTCCCAGCGCTGTCTTGTTTTCTACACAGATTGCTCAAGGCTTCTCTCACCACTGCATGGAATTTGCTCATTAGCCCTATGTTTCACAGATCCAGTCATGAAAGATACACATTTAACCAACAAGGGGAAAATAGAGTAAGATTGGAGTTTAGTAGATGCAATGTTTTTGAATAAGGAGATTATGCCAAGGGTATCTGCCAATGGGCCCAGGATTTAAATTTATGAGTCTGTTCTTTTCAGCAATATTTTGATTTTTTTCTCTTGCCTTAATTTGTGAATGGAAATAATTGTTAAGAACTGGTAATGGTGTAGATGGTGGTGTGGAGAGTAGGTGAGGGAGGAGAGATGCAGGTGTGGATTTGGTTGTTATTATGATCTAGGCTTACTATGCATCTGTTACTACAAGAATTTTTTCTAGAACTGTGGTGTCAGTGTTTTAATCCAGGTTGTTTTAGCCCAAGAGTGTTCTGCTACTCCTTTGGGCATAGTTTTGAGTCAACTCAGGAAAAGCCCCCACAGCTGTGGCCCAAATAGATAGCAAGGCTCCTTTAATGCTCTTTGGAGCTGCCATTCGCTGCATCAGTGAGGAGTTGGGAAAGCTGATGGCAAAGAGGAGCACAGTGAAGCATGTCTGTGTTAAAAGTATAAGGGCCATTTCCTTCTGGATAAGATCATAGGCACATTTAGGTTACCCACATATTTTCAGACTTCTTCAAAGAGGAGATTAATTGATCTTGCTTCTGAATTTGTGTAATTGATTTTGAGGTAACACCTAATAACATACCATCTGCTTTCCTTTAAGTGGAGTGATTAAGTAGACAACCCAAAAGGAATAATTCTATGTGGTTTTAAAGAAAAGAGAAAAGGAATAAAATTTAGCACTGTCCATGAGAGATGGCTAGTGACAAGTAAACAGAAGGTGATGTTTTATCCCTTCAATTTTAGTATTCATTATTCATGGTTATTATTCATAAATTCCAGCACAAATGTTAGGTCTGCACCCCAGTGACACATTTACATTTTATTTTAAGTTGATTTCTGCCTAGTTGTGCAAATAAGGATTTCATGAGTTGAGTGCGCTTCGTGTGTTGCTTATCATTTTCATATACTCACACCTATATGTTCTACACCATCTCCACTAGCTATTTCACGACTCTATCCAATATTCCACCCCCAAAGATTTCTAGCACAGAAAAACGATATTTGAATATATTTCCCTAAGGCAATCAATTTACTTTTAATTTGTCTGGAACTAAGCTTTTCTTTGTTGCAAGAAAGAAGGATTGAAACTGCTATAAAATTTATTAGCTTGCAGGAAGATATCTGAAATGAATTTTTTAATGATGGTGCTGTGTGCTGTACCCAGAAGCAGTGTCACCACACTCCAGCATTCCAGATGGTTGCTGAAGTTCCACTGAACCATTGAGATAATGCTAAAATTTTCTACAAGGCTTCTGTTGATATGAGATAGTCCACCTTGGGTAACTAACAGATACCAATGCCCTAATATTCCTGCTTACTTCCAGGGATCATTTCCAATGATTACTATTCAGCTAAGGATTTGGCACACTAGCCCTTTGAATCATTGCAAGAGGCAATGATTGGTTTAATAAACATTTTATTTTCAAAGCTGGATGAGTGATTGGAGAATTATAAATGTAGTCTTTTAATTTGCCCCATCAATTCCACAAGCAGTTTGGAATTTTTTTAAAAGAAAAAAAAAACTCTAGGGAATCTGAAAGTTAAAATTGCAGTATGCTTATTGACTCATGACCAGTATTGTACTTTCCACAGAATCAAGTGTCCTGGGACTTAACTGAAGGAAATGTCAGTTCCTGTTAAGGGGCCACTGCTGCTGATGTTCCTCCCACCTCCAACATTACGTTTTCATTTTAAAAATGAAAGAGTTTTATTTTCAGTGCTAGGTGTCAAACCCATAATCTCCTATATGCTAGTCAAGCACTCTCATATCCCTAACTCGGCTACAAGGGAACATTTTTCTCCTGGTTAACATACCCTGTCTTTTTGCTTTATCTGCCAACATTACTTATGCTGTCCTTACTATGTGATTTTGTCTCAGGCACTCAAAAGCTCAAATCCATCACCAAGTGGCTTTTACACAATTCCATAATGTATTAATAGTTTGTCTGTTTTTCTGGGGAGACCAAATTATAGCTAAGTTTAGGGTCAGAGCTCCTGGTACGCACAGTGTTAAGCGCCCACGTTGCCAGCAGCACGAATACTTTCTGAGTGTATGAAATGATCTGACTATTTCATCTACACAAAATCAAACAAATGGATTGAATTCTTCAGAGAACTGACTAGGTGTTGTAAGAGTTCTACTTGTATGGGCTAAAGGGCTCGGTTCTGTGGGAATCTTACAGCGAGACCCTTGCTAACAGTCTCATGTCATTCATTGCTGTACCTTGGTGCTCCATATTGTAAGGGATAGTTCATCGACCTGAGTCATCTCATGTTTCACCTGTAAAAATGCCTTTTCAAGTGGGTTATAAGCACTTAGATGATGCCCAGCACTTTGTCACATAATTTTTTTCATCGCAGAAGACAAATACAAAGATCTTAGTCCACTCAATCTCTGCTAGTCTCAGTCACTGTCACAACTTATTTCTCTGTGTCAATTTTCTTTGTAGCCCTTTGCTTCAGTTCTTTGCTCCCCATGAATCAGCACAAATGATTTATACTTATACACATATTGATATCTGTTCTTTATGGACTGAATTGAATGGAGCACTAGTACAAAAATGAAAATGCCGGGCACTATTGTAATTGCCAAAATTGCAACTTAGATCATATGAACTGCACATGCTACACTGTCATCTATCATAAATATTAAATTCTCAAGCACGTATACTTCAATATGTTTTAACTTGTCTCTTCAACCAGCTCAGCACTAAACATCCCAGTGGCGATAATTCAATTTCTTTGAATTCCGAAAGGACCATATTTTAAATTCCTTTCCATGTTCCGTTGGTAGTAAGTGAATTGCAGGTGAAGAGAAAGGGTTATGTACCACTTGGCATCGGAGGCTGGATATTGGGTGGCCCTTGATAACTAATGCTGATCTGTCAAATTGTCTGGGATGAAGTTGGAATTCACCAGTCTTTTCATCTACCTTCCCTGTGTCAAACAAAAACTAACCTTTATAGAATTCCCAGTGTTCTCAACCATTCTGAAAAGGCCATGCTAGGCTATTAGGCCTGTCTTTTTTTTCTCTTCTGGTCTCTGTTTTTGGCAGCATCATTTTGCCATTCTCAATAACTTTGTTTCAATATCCCATTCCAACTGGATCCTTCTCCTCCAGAAGCTATGTTTATTCTTCCTCACTCCATAAAATTTGGGCTTGGAGTGTTCTTCTAAGTTACCAAAGGAAAAAGATTATCTGAATTTGACAAAGGACCCTCTTATTACCACTGGTATTTCTTAATGTGTATATCTAAATAAATGAAAAGTATAGGGAATTTTCTGCATGGGATAAAGACTGGTTTGCAGAGCGCACTTTCTGACGTCTCTGAAATAATTGCACATCAGTATTTCAATTGTCAATCACAATTATGCCACCCTACTGATTCTGTCTGCTGTGTATCAGAGCATAGTGCTATGGGGCTAAGGACTGCTAAGAAGTAGGAGGCTAGGGAAGTGGAGAATAAAATGAATGATTTAGGGAAGGAATAAAGGCAGACGGGAATGAGATACAAGTAGCTATTTGTAGAAAAATATGTAATGTAAGTTTCATCAGAATTAGAATGACTACAGGATGGCTTCATACTATTGGCTTCTACGCCTGTAAAACTGTATCAGCCTTCACGGATATCCCTTTACATGTTTTACAGTTGGAATACGATCTTTAATGGTTAAATTTTTCTTTATGAATGAGTGTAATTCCACTCCCCTATGGCTTTGAGACACTGTCCTTAAGTCTTTATTGATTTTGTTCAGATATTGGAAGGTCCTTTTCTCCTTGTTTCTGAACACCTAAGCAAAGTCAGTTCTCAAAATATTAATCAGATTCAAGCAAATGTCTGAGTTCCACCGTGTTTCCTGCTCTTAGCAGTTTTTCAACTTTCCTGTTCATGCTTTTTTCATTGAGCTCAATAATACTCTGCATGCTTTGTCACATTATAGAAACAGAATAGATGTTCTTTCTTCAGTCTCTGAAGGCTTTGAAAGTGCCTTTAAGAAATCTACATGGGAAGTAGAAAAAGACAAGATCTCTTGAGTAAAGTGGGAACATGGGGACCTTGGGAGAGGGTTGAAAGGGAGAGAAGAGGCAGTGAGAGGAGCAGAGAAAAATGTAGAGCTTAATAAAAATCAATAAAAAGAATTCTTTCTTGAATAATTCTTCCTTTTGGTAATTTCCCTGCACAATAGATTGATACATGAACTTTTTTATGAAGTCTTGCAATATTTTTTAAGTAAAAAGTTTGCCAGAGTATACCAACTTCTGTAGATCTGAAAGATTTATCTTTGGTCATATTAGTCTTATATTTTATGGGAATCAATGACAATTTTTAGATGTTAAGAAACAGTGTTTGATATTTGAACAACACATTAAATTCATAGACTACACTTTTAAACTAAGTTTAAAGTTCTTAATTTATCACAATAGATTCCATGCTAACTATTGCTAGTATAGAAAACTTCCAGGTTGAAATAATTATATTTTCAAATGGATGTCAAATGCATACAAGATTTCTTTAGAACCACCCAAAACCACTTGTCACTTGATTAATGTTTCTCAAGTTCTACTTTTATTGCCTTTGACAAAATGACACAGATTGCGTTTTAGGTTTCTAAACTGTTTCTATTAGTTAGAACATTTAATTCCAATTTTAGGAGTTACATGAGTGGCACAGTATCTTGAGGATCAATCTAGATTTCCCTTTGTTCTTTCTGTACTTTTTATTATTCCATTAAGTTAAACGGTTATTCACTATTACTCTGTAGTGGCTTTTTTGCTAGCTTTATTGGGTAGCAGAAAACAAAACTGACATAGTTTTTGCTCATTTAGAGCTTTAAAAAGCAAGCAAAACGTACACGACCTAACTCAGCAATTTCAAGTGGGATGAGTGCGATGAAAGGAAGGTTCTATGAGCCCTTAGTTTAAGGGATTATTGAGTGATTCCTCAGACTGTTGAGAAAGTAAAATTCTAATTGAGACTTCATGAATAATGTTATCCACCATGAGGTGTGTTCATCTATTAGAAATAAAGACTCCACTAAAGAAAATAAATAGCCCAAATAAAGGAGAGTTAATTTTGCCTCTTATAGAAGAGGAATTCAGATCTGATGAGGTGTCTATGTAATTAATCTAAGAAAAAGTGTATTATTCTATCTTTCTTACAACTAAGATGGGCTTAGCAAGCTTGACTAGTATGCTTAGTTTTTCAGGATTCTATGTTGGTTTATGTTTTTCTGTTCTCGGACAATGATTCTTTTTTATTTATATAGTTGATAAGCCGAAGGTGACCCTGGTTTTTGCAAAGCTTCTTCTGAGAAGTCTGAGTTACTACTTCTCTTTTTTCTAGGTTCCTAACATCTAGGAGGTATCTGTATCAGGCATTTTTATTTTGTCAAGGCATGCTAGGAATTCAGGTTTCATCATGGTGTTCATTTGAAGCAACCTAGCATGGGGATGGAACAACAAACTTGGAATTGAGAGTAACACATGCATGTGATTTTCCTATTGCATGGTGGTGTAAAAATTTCATCTCAAAATTTAAAAAGATCCTCCTCATAGTAAAAAAAAAAACTGTAAGACATAAAAGGTTGATTACGTTTGACAGAGTCTATGGTACAGTGGCCCACCACTGTTATAATCTAGAATATTAAGTGAGTGGGCTGTAATACTGGTTTAATGATAGGCTAGAACCTCATCTCACCTTTTTATCTGCTCACATGTTAATGGCTCTATGGCTTAGAGACCAGAGCCTCTCTACCACTGAGCCCTGATTTAAGAACAAAAAGAACAGCATTTCTGTTGCATTCTGGATTTTTTTCCTCCTGGCTTCTAGAGATGCTTGCTTTGATTCATAGAAATGAAAGTCAATTATTGAACTATGTTTATTTTCACTTCTTCACCATTTATTCCCCCCCCCCCGCAAAAAAACCTGGCACTAATTTTTTTATGTTACTTGAAAAGTCATGAGATACACCTTAAAAGATAATAGTTTATTATTTGAAAAGCTCCAAATCTGTACATTTTGTTGTACTATAGCAATCCTAAAGCCTTCCAAAAAAAGCACAGGACTTAGACTAGACTGACAGGAGGTTTATCAACTCTTCCATTCATGTGTTTGGAGTTAGTACCACATGCTTTCTTTGTATGCAAAAGAATATTTCTGATGTTTTCATATTTTATGCCCCCAGGGACATATGCATGTTGAATTATGATAGAGTAGTAGATGGCATCCCTTGGAGTTTGCAAGGAAGGGGTAGAGAAAGAGGTTTGGCAAACCTTTTATTTTTTCACATGCATGGCTATTCATGCAGTCATGATGTAAAACTGTGCTGGCATTTGAATAATTGTCTTATCTCTACGGCAGGCACTTTTCTTGTTGGTGATAATGTTCATTTTTTATTTACTTTCCAATATGCAAAATTCTGAGTGCTTCATCCCTAAGCACTGAAAAGGTTCAGGAAATATCTATATTAAAGATGTTGCTAATGTTTCACCGAGATACAGAGAATTTTTTCTTTAGTAACATTTTAAATAGCTTAAACAAGGTCAAGTACCATATCTACCGTTGTCTTCAAATCTGTACTCAACATGGATAAAATCTTTGTCATCTAACTACTTCCATTGGCTTTTCTCTCCTATGATATTTATTTTTTATAAAATTAAGGGAACACACACACAATAAAATTGCACAAAGACGGTGTGTTATGTATAGATTAACTCAGGCAAGCCCTTGACATGTTAGCTTCTTACTCTTACAAAATGGAGTCACAACATACAGTTCCAATTTTCATGATTTATCTCTCTGTCTTTCTCTCCCTTTGTGTTTGTATGGTAGACACACTTATACTTAATTTATGTGAATTAGAGCATTAATTCCTTTGCCTTTGTTTTTCTTCTAGCTTTTCTACCTCCTCCAGTCCTACCTCAGAGTCTTAGTTTTGTAAATATTAAACTGATCATATTGTGAAGCATTGTACAATACGATGAAAATTTTCATTCGGTCATCTTTATATAAGAATGTCATAAACATCAATGAAGCTGGAAATTAGGATTATAAACAAACCATTTAATTCATATTTATTCAGTGATCGGGCTCTTGTTAACCCTTTATCCATGTTTTAGTAATGTAGTCTTTGTAGGCTTCTGAGAGCCAAATAAAAGACTTAGGCATGAATGAAGCATAGCTGGAAAGATAAAAATGTTATTGTAATAATTGTGGATTCTAACTATTAAGATCGTCTATAGCAGGTCTAAACCAATCAATAAAACCTTTATGTTTTAGTAACATAGGATGGACTATACATGTTTTTGTGGTTGTCTTAGTTAGGGTTCTGTTGCCATGAAGATACACCATGACCATGGCAACTCTTATAAAAGAAGTAAAACATTTAAGTGGGCCTGTCTTACAGTTTCAGAGGTTTAGTCTGTTGTTGTCATGGCAGGAAGCATGACAACATAAACGTGCAGTCATGATGCTGGAGAAGGAACTGATAGTTTCACTGTGTGCCACCCTGGGCGTAGTTTCGACCGATATGAGACCTCAAAGCCTGCCTCCACAGTGATACACTTCCTCCAATAAGGCCACGCCTACTATAACATAGCCACACCTCCTAATCATGCCACTCCCTATGGTCAAATACATGAGTCTTTGGGGACAATGCCTATTCAAACTGCTACCGTGGTGCACTATGGTAGGTTAAAACAGATATATAGCATGTACTATTTAAGACGATGTAATCAACATTTTGATCTGCTTCTTGTTGTTAGGCGAGAATCAACTCTTCTGTCTCTTCTAGGACCTCTAAACTGTTTAATAGGTTATTGTAAATTATAGTGCTACTGCTGTGTGTTAGAATACTAGAACTTCTGTTTTTGTGCCTACTTTTATCACCCCTCAGCCTTGTCTTTCCTGGTTTGTAATGGCTACTATTCTAGTTTTGTGGCTTCTGTATATGAAGGACAACATGTGGTGCTTGTTTTTCCAGTCTTGACCTATTTTGCTTAATGTAATGTCCTTCACTTTCATCTACATTGTCTCAAAGGATAGGAATTCATTTTGTATGGCTATGTAATTCTGGTGAGCATTCATACCAGACTTTCTTGTCCCACTCCTCTGCTGATGGGCAACCAAAGTGATTCTCTATCTAACTAATGTTAATAGTACAATGATATACTTGGGTTTTTCAGGGATCTTTGTGATTTTTTAAATATATTCTTTGAATATATGTCCAGAAGTGATAAAGAGGTAGATTAGCTTTTCTGCTTTATGATTTTGGAGGAATGTTCTATTTTGTTCTCCCTCATAGCTGTTGTAATTTGCATTCCTACTAACTATGGATATTTCATTATGAAGTAAGTCCTTAATAAAAGTGAAAATTCAAACAAATAAGGAGAAAAAGTTAGCTTGTGGCTAATTAAATGATACCCAACATATAAGAGGGATGAGTGTGTGTGTGTGTGTGTGTGTGTGTGTGTGTGTGTGTGTGTGTGTGTGTGTGTAGGGCTAATTGAAGCCTGTGAGTTCTCTGGAAAAAAAGTGGTCACAGTGTATTCCTTCTGATAAGACGTCTGGTAATCGTGTTGTCATAATGAAGTGCTTTCTGGCGGGAAGTGGTGGTCAAAAAGAAATTATGTATTAGGTTTTCAAATAGAATCCACAGTAATCTCTGATGGGTAAGATGGAAAGAGGCTGACAGTGTTCATAAAAATTGTGGGCAAGTTTCTCTGATAAAGTGAACATTGGATTTCCTACCTTGTTTCCACATCCTCTTCTGTTGAATGCAGCTTCAAACACAGGTGCTTTTTAGCAGTAGGTATTGATAAAATTGCTGACTCTCCACACACTAGCACCCAGGATAAACTTTTAAAAATATGTTTTCATCATAACTTGTTTCTTTTTAAGATTTTTGTTTTGTCAGCAGTGGGAACAGCGAGGATCAAAAAAAAATGAGTAATGTTTAGAGGGAGACCTATAGCTTTTTAAAAATCCATTTTTTTTCCCACACTAGTCCCCAAAGGCAATAAAGGACCATCCAAAGTGCTATTTCCCAAAAGGGCCTGTGGGTACCAGAGAGACCAGAACACTGTGGGATTCCAGTGATTTCTGGAAAAAGCTGATGAAATTGATTATCTTCCTTTTCTTTTTACAGACCAGAATGAAGGATTTCATTGCAGGGAGGAATGCCGGATTCTTGGCCACTCTGATAGATGCTGGATGCCTCGGAATCCCATGCCCATCCGTTCCAAGTCTCCTGAGCACGTGAGGAACATCATCGCTCTGACCATTGAAGCTGCTGCTGATGTTGAGGCTTATGACGACTGCGGCCCCACCAAGCGGACATTCGCAACCTTTGGAAAAGATGTCAGCACCCACCCGGCTGAGGGGCGGCCTATCCTGAAATTCAAGAGGACTGTCGATGTGACCATCTGCAGCCCCAAAGTCAACAGCGCTATCCGGGAGGCAGGCAATGGCTGTGAGGCTATTAGCCCTGTCACCTCCCCACTGCATCTCAAGAGCCCTCTGCCTACCAAGCCTACTATGTCTTACACGGTCGCCCTGGTTCCTCCAGCTCGTGATCTGGAGCACCATGCCAACAATGGCGCCTCTCGTCCTTCTGAAGCTGAACCCCGTGGAGCCGACAGTGAGAAAGTCATGCATGAGGTCAATCCTATTCTGAAGGAAGGGCGTGACAAGCAATCTCCTGTCGTGAAGCGTCTGAAGGATATCATTCTGTAAACCCATCTGGGGAAGAAGAAAGAAAAAAAAATCACACTGGCTAGGGGAAGGTGCAGCATCTACTCATTTTACTCACCACTGGTTGGTTCTTGAGTGGCTGCACTGTAACGATTTCCCTAAATGTATTGTGTATAAGTGACTATCAATTCCGTGACAATCCCTCTCGTTTCAACAGGCAGCAGGGGTGTTCAGTTGGAGCAAATTAGCTTTGGCTTGAGTTGTTCATGGGGCCTTGATGTTGGGGAAACAGAGGCAAATTTAGTTGTGAAAAGTATTATGTATTGAGTGTTTGAATTTATATATTTTTCTATGTCAAAATGATAATATAAATTACCATTGTTTGTGAAGAATTACATTTAAAAAAAGCAAAAAAAAAAAAGCAAAAAAAAAAAAAACCCTGGACACCTTTAATAAGCTCGCCATTGTTTTTTTTTGTAGTGTAGACAAGTTATTGGTCATTTATTGTGTACTATTCATTGATTCAGTGACGTGAACTCGAGCCCCCAAAAGGTTGTTTCTGAAGCTCGAGTACTTTCCAATGCCGCTACTTTGCTGTGGACGCCCCTGCTTTAAGAACCCTTTTGCTAGCTGTGCTGTTGTTGTATTTGATATTGCAAATTGCTATGTGTGTGGTGATGGCAAAAGGCTTTTAAAGGTTGATGTTTTCTTTTCTTAAAAAAAATAATAAAAATACAGACAAAAACAAAATGCAGAAACTGAGACAGCAGATGAATGAGCAACACCACACCTAGAGGTTGAGTACTTGGTAGATACTCACATATTTTAATCCATGTAGTTGTTGCTCACTATCTTGCAGAGGATTTCTCCTGCCTTTCAGTCTTCTGCCCGGGTCTGTGCTAGATCATTGTAGAAAGTCATTTTTGGATATGCTGCTATCTAATTTGCAGTTGTCAGAAATACTGTGCTGAAAATTTTATGAGATGCATTATTTTTTTTCTAATATCAGACCCTGAACAGGAAAGTTACTCCTGATGTTATCAGTTTTCAGGCTGAGAAATTCCCTGTCTCCAATCATCTAAAAATCATGCAACATGACTGAGTCTATTTTGAGATCTAAATTACCATCTCTTTAGACACACACTTCCTGATTCAGTGTTTTCCCAATCATGATTGGAATTAGATGGTAAAGCACATCATGGGCTGGAATCAAGGGCTCCATGCTGCTCTTTACCTTAGGCTTATAAATAATGATAGAGTAAGCAGTATGAAGTGTACACTTAGGAAAAGCCAGGCACTAACATCACTGATCTAATTACTGTGCCTTCTAAACGGAGACACTCAGACACTTGAACACGTCTTTTTATGACTAACCCTTTTTTGATTAAAAATGTGAACAAGAAATTATTAAAACAAAAATCCCTTAGATTTAGTAACTCTTTTTTGCTGTAGGCTAGGAATATGCCTTTTTAAACTAACAGAGTGCCCATTCTTTTTGTTCTTTTTAACACTGCACAAATGCCCCTTTTTATCATCTGTCTATTAATATTCACTAGCCAACATAGTATTCTTGCAGCCTAAGAGTTCATTATTTAAAATAAACTCAAGAAATATGTCCCCTTTGCTCTACCTTTGTCTTAAAGGAATTTCTTCTAAAGAAACAAGTTTTTTGATTCCTTCCTCCCTTTCTATCCCTCCCTCCCTCCCTGCCTGCCTCCCTCCCTCCCTCCCTGCCTCCCTCCCTCCCTCCCTCCCTCCCTCCCTCCCTCCCTCCTTCCCCCAATCTCTCATTTTTTTTTTGTAATTCAAGAACTCTCGGAAAGAAAGCCTAGAAGTTAGAGCACTAGAATTCAAAACAGAATTTATTTTCTTAAGTTTAGGTAGATACAGTCAGCTCTTTGAAATGTTTTCATTATTTTTATCTGAGTTCCTAGCTTTATACATTACTAGGAAATTTTTCTTTTGTGGAAGGTGGGAGGGTTGTAAGGGAAGGGGTGGGTAAGGCACTGGGCATGGGGTTAGGTAGGGGAGAAGATTTCTGGGGATAAAAGAAACATATAATGAATCTACAAATCCATCCTTATTTCCTGAATACTACCTCATGCAAAATATTGGGTTGGCTGCAAATTTCTCCCTGACACAGTTAGAGCCCTTTACATCTTTCTCTTGCTTCATTTAACTTTCTCTCCTCTTCTGGTTTATTTCATTTTGGTGGTATTAGATTATAAATTAGGTATTTATTTTTCCTCCCAAGTGACTATTTGAGTAACATATTTAGCTTTTTTAAAGTGCCCTTTAAGTTGGGATGGCTGCCTATAGAATTTAGACTGATCTTCACCAGGATCCATCGGATAGTATTTTGTTTGCTAGCACCTCAAAGTCACTTTGTAGTCAGGTTGGACAGCTTTCTACAGGTGGATTTCTTACTCTGCTCAGTGGAAACGAGGGAGTTTGAAAGATTGTGGAAAGTGGAGATGGAATGGTGGAGTGTAGAGAGGCCACTGCCTGCCATGTGTCTTACCAGCCAATTAAAAAACGGGTGGCATTAGCAGTGATTTTTTTTGCCTTTTAAAAAAAGCAACTAAAAATTTTGTCCCCAGATTTTCATTTTAGTTCCAAGCTTAGTCTATCCAAAATCATTGTTCTCAGTGGGCAGTCAGAGATTTTTTCTGTTTTTTCTTTCAGAACTCTTTACTGAGTATACATAAGAATTCTCATTAAGGAAGTATCTTTCCCCCTTCAATTGTCTGATGGAAGTGCAAGCGCAGCCTAGGAGAGCTTTGTAGGCAGGTTCTACAGGCCAACTGTGCTTGCAAATAGGACTTTTGTGCAAGGGTCTTAAATTCCCCACGGACTCGGGATTCTCCCCCTCCCTTTTTAACACATGTGATGAAAAGCTACCAAGGCCAGTGGAGCAAATATTTTTTTTTCCTTTTCTTTCTTCAAACATGTTACACAGAAACATGGGGGAACAATTTTAGTTCCCAAGTCCTAAGGACTTCTGTTCCACTTATTCTGATGTCCCTGGGTCATAAAGTGTAACATGCTTAAAAATTTCCTGGCCAGTATAGGGTATCTAATTTGCATTGATTGACTGCTTTCTCCCAAACATGGGAACATGGTATTCAATAAGAAAAGGGGAGAAGTGATTCACAATGCCCTGTGGAATCTTGTCCCCCCCCCCCCCCCCCCCGTGCAGTCTAGTAAATTAACCAGTTCAGAATGAAACTTAGTATTCATTGTTCCGCTGAAGCCAGTAGAAAAAGTGAGGGTCTGTCTTGGTACAGAATAGATAGTGGGTTACGGAATCACGTAGTTTCTGCACAACCGTGGTTCTCAAAGTATCATCTCAAAGCACCATCACTTAGGCACTTCTTAGAAATGATAGGTCTTGATCCCTGCCTAGAATGGCTGTATAAGAAATCTGGAGGATATGGCACAGAAATCCATGAGCTAGTTGCCCACTCAAGTTTGAGGGCTTGTTAAAGCACAGTTTGGTAGAGCCTAATCCTTAGCGTTTCTTATTCAGTTGTTTAGGGGTAGGATTTCTTTTCCTATTTACAGGTGCCTAGGAGATACTGATGAGATAATGCTCCAGAGGAAACTTGCCTCATAGGACTAACTGCACCTAAGCTGGCCATTGATACAAATTTGTTGACATGGTGACCAGCTGATCATTAATGAAAGATGTAACGCTGAACTCTGAAAATAAAACCACACAGAGTACCTTCCAGATCCTGTCTTCTCAGCATATGGCTATTAGAGGGGGAATTCTGAGGACTTTTTCCTCTACACCTACCACTAAAAAGCAAACACAAGTGGTCTATTTGGTGTAGAAAGACACGGGGCGTTTTGGGAGAGGCAGGGATGGAAGGGATAGCTTTTTTGGGCATCCAAGGTGGAGAAAGGATTATTACTGTACATAATCCATTTTATGGGGATCATTTTGATGCCAAATGTTTCCCCAAGGCACTCTCGACAAGTCTGGTCCGCTTGGCTCTTTTCAAAGGGTAATAAGACCCTTCTGACTTTGAAAAACTGGCATAAATGAGCTGAAGAAGTCCATTGTATACAGTCCTAGTGTTTGCCTTCTTGGTAAAATTACATTTTAAGGATGTCATTTCATGAGTCAAATTGTATCTGCTGACACTAAAGTGTATTGAGATGTTGTTCTTTAGTTTAAGTATGTATCAAAGTAATATTCAAAGGGGATGTATGGGGGTGGGACTGGGACTGGGTGGCTTTATATTGATAATGAAATATTCCAGAGCAAAACACATTGTCCTAATGAAGTTGTTGCAGCTCTCTTTGTTTTCTTGTGAAACTGAAATTGGCCTGTGGGTCACTTGTTGTGCAAAAGTGAATTAATTTCAAATAGGAATCACATTGCTTTTGTAAAACAAAGAAAATCAACCACCTTGTCTGAAGTATACGTTGTAAGGCGCTTTTGGTAAAGAACAACCTAGAAACACCTGACCTTGATTGGAAAGCATTGTAGGTCATTAGGGAAATCTGATGATGCTGACTGTTGCTCCAGCTGTGTTGGCAATTAAAGATGACCTTGTTACTAACTGAATGTTGCTGTCAACCTTAGCAAACAAACTAGCTAACACTTTACAGCACCGGTTAAGTAGATGTTTACTGGCACTGGCTGGCATTCAGCTGAGGAAGGCTAAAATTCAGACTAATGACCAAGGGCCAGACTAGGTCTAGCTAGAACTTCAGCAACAAATACCTCCTTGTGCTATTTGAATGCTAAGGTATTAGTTGCAAAAGGCTTACGCCTTCGCTCCTCTAGTGAGGGGAATGAGCCTGATGACACTATTACTGTTTACCTGTCAAACCAGGGTGGCAATTTAGAAGGATACAAGTACAGTACGTTTCATTAAGCAGTCTGTTGCTGATTATATGAAGATGAAATGGTTGTATATGCTGATCTGTATGTTATGTACATTTTCACAGTGATTGAATCATTGTAAAAACAAAAAAGACAAAAAAGAATCACCACCACTCTGTCTATTTTATGAAGATGATAAAGCAGCTTTATTAAATTATTACAGTTCTGTTTTAAATGGTGTTACCTGCCACATTGTTTCCTTTTATCTGGTGGTTCTCTGTTTCCCTCTTAAATGTGTTTTCTCTGCTTCAAAAATTTAATGCATTTTAGTATTAAAGGCTATTGTGGAAAAAGTATTGAGTTTTTGGTGTACTGTGTCTTGGAGAGTGTTTTGTTCCCCTTGATTATGGGTGGAAGCATCTCAGAACTTGGAAGTAACCAGTTCGTGGTGGGCGTAACTGATGTTCAGGCAAAGACTTCCGTTTGCCTTTCCCATTTCAAACAACTTCCAGCTTGCTAACTGAGGGGCTTCTTTCTGGGTCCAGGCCCCAGTCATTTACATTGTAACCTCTCCTATTGCCAGCCCTATCAATACTGTTACAGAAGGAGGGAAACCCATTTTACATTCGGGATGCCGAAGATTTTCCCATGAGCCATTTTAAACAAGCACACAAAAATTATTCTTTAAAATAAATCATTTCAGGGACAACTGCACAGTGGGACTTCTCTGCAGAATTAATTTGTTAAAAGGGCAAGCTTTAGTTGAGGCTGTCAGTTGGGAAAAAGAGAGTGTAAAACAAAGATGACCTGGCTGCCCCTCGATGCCTTCAGGTTTGAAAATGAAGCATCCGGAGAGGCTCTGACTTTGTACATAACAAGGCTGCAGAGAAAGTTCCGACAAGCTCTCTTTATCCAAACAATTATTCTGTAGGACTTAGCACTTGGGCTGCAAATATTTCTTCTGGCTGCAGCTGGAGGGGGTGACTAGAGGAAAGGGGGGCACATCAGACCATTACAAATAGTGCCTTTAGTGGTTAAAGGCTAAATTGCTTCGGCATGACCTATTCTTTCCAGACAATTAAAAGTGATCTCAAGGAAATCCACTGTCTTCCTGGATCTCCATCTTTCTGTTATCTCTGCTCACCTGTAGTAAATTGAGATTGTATCTTATTCCCCAGAATTAGCCCTAGAGTCAAAGCAATAGACAGAGATTCGGTACTGCATTTTAATAGCTGTTTCATCAGAATGCAAACAGACATGCTGGGCACTGGGATAACATACACTGTTATATGTACAGATGTTCACATGGTCTCACAGATGGAAAGGCATATTGGAAAGAGACTGATATGTCACTGAACTGGAAACAATTAAGACACAGGAGGTCAAGAGAATGTTTCTGGGTTAGCCTGCACCAAAAACACAAAGAAAATAGTTCTTGGACTGTTTTTCCATCTACTAATTTTTCTTTTGAGTGGGGAAGGGAGGATACAGCAAAAAAGTCGATTCCTTCTTAGGAACAAAGAAGGGAAAATAAATTCTCATATGATGAAGAATCTTCACATATATAGCAAAGACATACCTTAAAACATACAATGATCACGGTCTAAGTATGGGAAACTGACAATATTATATCAACATAAACTCAAATACGTTCAAGCTTGGAAACTGAAACAAACAAAATTATCTGCTTCATAGTGGTAACGAAATACCTGTGAGGCACTTTATGTGTCATGGTGACATTCTGTGTGTGGTGTCCATAGCTGATGGCCTTTAGGGTATTCTCTTCTAGCTTGTGGGCTCAGTACTGGAGACAAAAATGTGCCTAACCACTTTCATTATTTTAATTTGAGGGTATAGACATGATTAAAGATGTCCTGGATGCAACTTCCACCACTTGGAAGGTGATAGGGGTTCAAAAAAATTCTTTAGCATCAAAAGAGATGGGTGCTGCCATTATAGTTATAATTTTCCCATATTTTGGTAAGTGGCTCTTACACCTGCCTGACACTTTAAATCCCTATTTTTCCTTGTATTTTTATTAGTGTATATTAATTATATAATACAACATACTTCATTATAACATTTCTATATATACATATAAAGTACTTTGAACATATTCACCTCATATATTATTATTACTCCTCCCAACTTTCCCCTTTCTCTTCCGTATCCTGGGTCTCTTCTTAGTTTCACATCTTTGGTTTCCCTATCCACAACTTCTACATATGAGAGAAACCAAGCAATACTTGTTTATGGGAGTGGTTTGTTTTATTTAATATAATCTATATAGGTCCACCTATTTCCTTAAAATATCACATGATGGGGGGGGGTGGGGAAAAATATCACATGATGTTTTCTTCTTTATGAATGAGTAAAACTTTATCATACATATGTACCATAATTTTTCATCCATTCATTTCTTGGTGAGCCATAATGTTTTCATTGTGATTAGTGTCATGATAAGCATGGGAATGCATATGTATTAACTACTTTACTCATTGTTGGGACATAATACCTAACAAGAAGCAAATTAAGAAAAAGTGTATTTTGGCTTACAGTTCAAGGGGTATAATTCATTATGGCAGGGAAAACATGGCAGCAGGTCCAGATAGCTCCCGGTCAAATTGCAACTGAAGTCAGGGAGTAGAGAATGACGAACACTTGTTTTCAGTTCACCTTTTCATTTACGTACAGTGTAGGACTCCAGCCCATGGTATGTAAATACATATTTAGGCCAAGCCTTCCTATGTTAATTAACTTAGAGATTTGATTCCATGGTCATTCTGAATCCATCAAGTTGACGATTAGTTATCAAAACCAGATATTTCTTTTGTATGTTGACTTGGATTACTCAGAGCATACACATATGTGCTATTGCACGGATGCGTGCACATGTGTGCATGTGCATGCACACCCCCCCACAGACACACACACACACACACACACACACGTAAGCATACTTATCCAGAAGTGTTTTGACTGTTCTTTTAATTTTTTTCTGAGTAAACTCAATACTGATTTCCATAGTGACTGGATCATTTTTAATGTGGAAAAGGAAGATGGATGGGAAATGGTCAGACGAGAATCTTCCAGTTACCCAAAGCTCTTGGTGTACTGGTTGTATCTTGTGTTTTAGAATCTTAACTTCCTCCAAATGCCCAAAGCCTTGACTTCACTGTAGTTTTCCAGGTCCTCTAGTATTGATCTTTGTCCCAAATCAGGGCTTTCCCTGTCTTATAAGTATTTCCACTGTCTCCTCCTTTACTTTCTAAAGTTCAGCTGTGTCTGGAAGTGCTAGAGTGCCAGGGACTAGTGTCAAACACGTTATAAGCAGTCTCTCCCCAGCAGCATTTTGTTTCTTTTGTGTGAGAGGATACGTATACATGTGTGCGTGTTCAGGAGCACATACTGCTGCTGACATGTAAATGCCATGGGAAAATTGTGGGAGTCAGTATTTTTCCTGCCACTATGTGTGTCCTGGGGATTGAATTCCGGTCCTCAGGCTTGGTGGTAAACACCTTTATCTACTGAGCCATTTCCCTGTTCTCAGTACAGCATCCTGTCCTCAAGGCTACCTTGTATGGGAGATGATGACGTCTCTAGTCTATATACAAACAAATTGAGGCTCAGAGTGCTTAATGGAGATAATTCAAGGAGACATGATTACTAAATAGAAGTGCTAAGATTCAAAGCTTTGCCTGTTTACTAAGAAAGTATTACTCTCTTCAATTACTTTTCAGGAATCAACAAGCATCCTGATAAGTTCTTCCTGGATACAGTTTTAATAGTCAGTGCTAATATCTTAACACATTTATTTATTCATCCTAAAATATAAACATTTTAACATCTTTGGGATCCCAATGTTATGTCTCTGAGAAGTGATTGTCGCAGTGGGAATTTCAGGTCAGGGTGCTTTTGATCAGCCTCCTAGGCATCTCCCTACTCCTCTACTCAGTGGCTCCCTTTCAAGTTGCATTAGTCATGCATGGGAGAACTGTGGCTCCTTTTAGAGTCTGTGCACTCTAGCTAGTCAACAGCCCTTGAAATGAAGGTCTGGTAACCCTATATTCTTCTGTCCCTCTGGATTTCAAGCAATCTGTCAAGGATGTATTCATGTGTGTTACAGGTCAGCACAGCTGGAGTCAATCCCAATATATGTTCACAACAGGGATGGATTAGTTCTTTAGATGCAGAAAGTTGGCAGAAGATGAGAGAAGTTAAAGGCTAAAAAGCAGGGTGCTAGTGGTGATGGGGATGGAAGGCATGTTTGAAAAAGAAATTGAAACCACTGGGCATTACTAGGAAGAGCATCATAGAAGAATTAGCTGAAAAGAAGGGTAACTCAGTTTTGAGCACTGGGTCACCAAGAACTTGAGTTGGTTTCCACGCATGCTTCACAGTTTATGTGGAATTGAAGAGGTACTGTTGAGTCCCCCAAATCCTTTTGTCTGGTTCCCACAAGTTAGCTAGCATCCTGATATGTATCTAAACTAGGAAGTGAGGTCAGACAAAGTTAAGTGGGAAGGAAAAAGAAATTTACAAGCCTCTGGCAATGAATAGAGCAGCTTCCTAAAGAGGCCCTATATAAAGAGACAAAAACACCCCTCATTTAATAGTTCCTGTTATTCAATTATCCATATCCAGCATACCTCAATGGCCAATGCTTCCTCAGTTTTGAATATAGCCCTAAGAATTTTTTCTGTCAGAGCTGTTACCCAAAATGCTAAGCACTGAGATGCTTTGTATATGCTATTATAACTTTTCTTTTTCTTTCTATCTTTCTTTCTTTCTTTCTTTCTTTCTTTCTTTCTTTCTTTCTTTCTTTCTTTCTTTCTTTCTCTTTCTCTCTCTCTCTCTTTCTCTCCCTTACTTCCTTTCTTCTCTTTTACTATAGCAGAAAAAATGGGTATATCAGAGACTAAGACACAGTAATTTTGCCTCTAAATCAATATACAGGAACTGTCCTCAAAGTATCTGGTCAACTTTCTTCTTCCTCATTGTAAACATTGTGGTCCAGACATCAGCATCCCTCATCTGGGTAACTAAAATAATTTTCTAACTTTTCTCCCCTCATTCTTCTTGCCTTTCTCTGGCACATGTTCACACTGCAGCAAGAGGGATTTTACTAAAATACAGCATCCATTAAATCACACCTCTGCAGAAGATCTGTCAATGGTTTCACTAAGATGAAATCTAATTTCCTTAACACGGATTACAAGAGTGATTTTCAATTTTTTGTCAGCTCCCTCTAGTAAGAAATCCATTTTACACCACATATTTGTAACTGAAATAAACATTTCACAAACAATACTTATCTTTGTTACCTACAATGAACTCTCGGATTTTCCATTCAACTCTGAACACAAAGGGTCAGCTTTTCCTATAAAAGGCCAGATAGCAAATCTCTTAGACTTTCTGGCCATATGGTCTCTATTGCTGCCTCTGTGCTTCATTATATTGTTGTTCATAACTCCAGGGACTTTGTGAATCCTCGGGGAAACATCCCATTCTCACAGTGTAGCGTATTCTTCCCTCCATGCTGGGTAGTAAATGTTCCAGAGACATGTCAGTATCACTCAATCCTTATTCACAAGTCCAAGTAGAAGATTATTTCACATCAATATCCCCTTTATATAGATATATTCATATTTTAATATTTTCCCCTTGAAATAGAAATGAAGCATTTAACATTGATTAGTGTGCCATGAGTTATGAAAGAATGTTACCCATCACAAAGGGAAGAAAATCAATGAGTCACACAAAAAACTGTCTCTCTTTTTCTTTCTTAATATAGATAACATTTATATGAATGTATATAAATAAGTATATTTGATAGAGGATAATTTAACACAAAACACAGTCTCTATCCTCACTTCGCAAGACTAATCTTTCCTAACAACACAACCCAGAAGAAGGAGAAAATACTTACATTTCAAAGCACATTAGCTTGACATTTTTAGATCATGTTATCTATACCTTCTACATCTTGAAAGAGAATGTTGCAGTTTGAATCTTTCTGTTTTGCTTTCTTTTTTTCAAAAAGTCATTTTCTTTCATGATTCTTTTCACACTGATGTTTAGCATTACATCTGGGATGTCAAGCCAATTATTTTCCTCTTCACCTGACTTTGCCTTTCTTCTATCTATGAGCACTATTTTCTCTCTAACCTTCAGAAGCAATATAGCTGTAGCAAGTCTCACTTTACTCTGATCCCAAATGTGCTAATATGACCTCCTTAGTCACAGACTTATTGCAAGTATTTCAGACTTTGAGGACATGGAGGAATGTGGCATTTCTGCATGTCAGATTCCGTGAAGAATGGATTTGTACATAGGGTGGATGCTTGGGAGGAGTGGGTGAGTTTTGCTATGATTTATACCTGGAAAGTGAAGTATGGAAGTAGGACAGTAATAGTGATATTTAAAAACCAAGATGGAGGCCTTGAGAGATAGATGTCTTAGTAGATAAGAGCAGTTGCTGCTCATGCAGAGGTCCTAGATTCTGCTCCCAGCACTCACATCCTGGCTCACACCGGGGATCTGATAATGCGTTTCTGGCCTGCTCCAACTTCACACCACATACTATTCACATATATGCATACAGGTAAACCACTTGTACACATAAAAAGCCTTAAATAAAAAACATTTGCAGATGTTGTTACCTGATTTGAAGATAGAAGGATGTGAGAAAAGGGGTTTGTGAGTAGGGGAATTTATAGATAAAGTTGATGGTATTATCTTATTTCCTTTCCTAATTTCCCTAACTATAGTTTAACAATACAAACACACACACACACACACACACACATACATGCACACGCACACACACACACACGTGAGGCTGTGCATACATGACCAACATGTACACTTATTGTGGTTTCTAATTCTTTGCTTCAATAAACCGATATTGAGCACTTACTGAAAGATAGGGCTGTTCTAGGAATACAATAAGAGACAAAATTCTTTGTCCTCACAGAAATTACATTTTATCGATGGAAAACAGACAACAAATAAGATAAATTGATGGAATACATTATGTTTTATTGTGAAAATTGCTAAGGAAAGGAGAATAAACCAGCAGAAAACAGGAATATTAAATATCTGCAGGGTTACTGAAACTTCAGCTAGGTTTTCCAAGGTATGCCTGACTGACAAGATAATTTCTTAATTTAAATTTTTTTAGTTCTTTAATAACTTTAGATATTTATACAATGAATTTTAATCCTTTTCAACCCCCTTATTACCCTTTCTTATATCTCTTCCTCTCTAACTGAAACCTTTGTTCCCACAAGTACCTTATCTACTTTCATGTCTTCTTTCTGTATGTGAGACACTGACATTAGAGTATTTTGTCTAAGCTTGACTGGACGGTTATTCATCAAAGCAATATCACCTTATCAATGGCTACACCACTGAACAAAATGAGACCCTCCCTCCCTAATAGTTGCAACTATCAACTGCCAAGATCCCTCAGAAAGGGGTGGGATCTCATAAGCCTCTCTCCTATTCAAGAGGAAATGTTGATGGACCCAACTTACAGAAGTCTTACAGATAATCACAACTGTAGCAAATTCATGAGTGAAAAGGCTCTGCCATATCCAGAAGAGACATTTTTGCTGTTTTCTTTGGCTCTTCCATTCAAGATATTCCCTCAGCTTTGCAGGGCATGGCATAAATGTCTCACTTGGGATCAAGCAATCCATTGTCACTTAACAGCTCGGCCATCTTAACAGTTTTCAGTGTCTGCATTGACTACTGTCTGCTGCAATAAGGATATTCTGAAATGAGTACTATGGGTATAAACATAGATGTTTTAAAAGACACTTTGACAACAACAAGACCACCTATCAAAATAATAGTGTGTTCCTTCATGGGCCTATGACCTCTCCAACAATGGACTCTTAACTAAGTTTCCCGTATCAGACATTCTCTTTTGAGCAGTAGACTTCAAAACTAATTAGAGAGGTATTTCTTATTCCCCAAAGAGCCATAGCAGCACTGTAACAGATGGTAAAACCTGTCAAGATAACTTCTGTGTAAGAACCTAAAGAATCAAATAGCCACCTGAGTATGAGGTGAAGAAAAAGGAGGAATATTCAGGTTTTCAGCAAGGCATTGAATTGACTCAGATTTTTACCAGTGTCAATCTAACTGAAAATAAATGTTGAGAGACAAATCAGTAATCTAGGCTAGATACAAAGGGAAACTAAACCAACGTGGTGATTATGGAGGGGATGGGAAGTGATCCAAGGCATCCTACTGAATGGGAGAAGATCTTCACCAACTCCGCATCGGACAAAGGTCTGATCTCCAAAATATGTAAAGAAACCAGACATTAAAACTCTAATTAACCCAATTAAAAATGGAGTACTGAACTGACAGAGAATCCTCAACACAAGAAGTTCAAATGGCCAAAAGACACTTAAGGTCATGCTCAACCTCCTAGCGATGAGGGAAATGCAAATCAAAACAACTTTGAGATATCATCTTACACCTGTCAGAATGGCTAAAATCAAAAACACTAATGACAGCTTAGCTTATGCTGGAGAGGATGTGGAGTAAGGGGAACACTCATCCATTGTTGGTGGGAATGCAAACTTGTGCAACCACTTTGGAAATCAGTGTGGCAGTTTCTTAGGAAACTGGGAGTCAACCTACCTCAGGATCAAGCAATTCCATTCTTGGGAATATACCCAAGAGATGCCCAATCATACTACAAAAGCATTTGTTCAACTATGTTCATAGCAGCATTATTTGTAATAGCCAGAACCTGGAAACAACCTAGATGTCCTTCAATGGAAGAATGGATAAAGAAGGTGTGGAATATATACACATTAGAGTACTACTCAGCAGTAAAAAAAATGACATCTTGAATTTTGCATGCAAATGGATGAAAATAGAAAACACTTTACTGAGTGAGATAACCCAGACCCCAAAAGATGAATATGCTATGTACTCACTCATAAGTGGATTCTACCCATAAACAAAGGACATTGAGCCTATAATTTGTGATCCTAGAGAAGTTAAATAATAAGGTAAGCCCAAAGGGTTTTAACTTTAACATAGTAAAACTATATACATTAAGAGCAATAATCAGAAAACCTAGACAACAATGGGGACCTTAACTGAGACATACATAGATCTAATCTACATGGGAAGTAGAAAAAGACAAGATCTCCTGAGTAAATTGGGAGCATGGGGACCTTGGGAGAGGGTTGAAGGGTAGGGGAGAGGTAGGGAGGGGAGTGGAGAAAAATGTAGTCAATAAAAAAAACAAAAGACAAAAATAAAGAACGATTATCAGGTAAGAATTGCATTTACTATATCTAATCTATTAGCATTTGGCAAATTTAGAGAAAGTATTTCATTCTCTATTCTCTCTTGATGTGTCCAATTTTCCATTTTCCATCATAACTTGTATTACCATCTTAAAACTACCTTTTTAGACTTCAAAACATTTTCTTAGATAAACAATTTAAGCTTTTATGTCTCTCAAACTTATAAACTTTACATTTCTTATTTAAGTTTCTTTTCTGAATTTGGTATAAAGGAAAACTGTAAAACTATAATTATCTAGTACTCAACCTCATCAAAGATCTGAGAAGACATATTATTAACTGAGTAAGCATGAACTGCAGAGTAAACAACTTCCAAAACTCAGAAATGACAGAGATATTTGACTTCCTGGACAATCACCCCAAGGTTTCTCTGTTATGTTTTCTATGAAGCAGGGACTTTGAAGGACCCTTCTACATTGTATTGGCAAAGTTTGGCAGTTTTCTTCTTTTGTGTTCTGTTTGTTCAATCTGGACAGCTTTCTGACAACAGTTGAGCAGTTTCTTGGCCTAGTGGCTAACCTTGTCACAAATGAAAGCAATTTCCACATATAGTTTCTTCAATGTTCATCATCTTCTCTGAAGTATGGTAGTACTGCCTGGGGCAGACATGTCTTACTGTCATGAAAAGCCTTATGTTATTAAAAACATTTTAAATGCTATATTCTGTAAGTCTTTTAAGTGTTTTAAGACCATCCATCTTTCTAAAATATATCTGTTTAACTTTGAAAACATACCTAATATGACTAAAAGACTGATTATTATGGATGACTAACTACTAACTTTCATTTTAAATTATGCACTACAATTTTAAATGAGTTTTATAAGCACAAATGAGTAGAAACATGGGTATAGTGTGTTCTAATAAAAATAACTTCAAATTTGTTTCAAAATATATTACACAAGAGTACACACACACACATATATATAGTATAACAAAAATAGCCTTAAATTTTTATCATCATACAAAATTCCATGCCAATATCCAATATTTGATACTAGTAGTTGTTTAAAAGTAGTTGCAACAATATACCCTTTTATTCCATCATTTCTATGCTATTTTCTCTCTCTTTTTTTAGAACAAGATCCCCGAATCTAATCTCCTTTGTTTAGTTTTTCTGTTACTTTTTTTCCTTTTTGACCACTACTAATAACAACTTGCAACAAGCCCCTTAAATGATGACAAATATCCATATCTCATTGAATGACCAAAACCCACTCACCCCACCTTTTGGGAATGTGGGCTTTTGGGAAGCTCTAAACTGCTTCCTGGTATCTGGGGGGATGAAAGTATCTCTAGGGGGCCCTGAGAAAATTGAGATAACAGTCAAGTCCTGGGAGAGCTAGCTGTATCATTGTTGCCAGTCTCCATGTAATGGGAAAGTGTAGGGTTTATCTGAATTCCTAGCTTGAGTAGTGCGTGAGGCTGGACCTTCTCAGCTAGTTGCCTTGAAATTGTCCTGAGCAGTTTATTGTCCAAAGCTGATTTTTGGGTGGTGTTTGCCAGCTTAGTGGCATTACCACAATATAGGTGGAATCTTTGTTGTGAGGCTCCATCATTCTTTCGGAGACTTCAAAGTTCACTGTTAGAAATGGTCATCGTTCACTGTAGAAAACTTAAACATTTTAAGCGTCATATGCAACAGATTTCATAAATGTTAAAGGACCACAGTATCTTAAGTACATCTAGGGTACACAAACTTAATTTCTAGTTACTTGATTCAAGCTCAAGCCTTAGATCATGTAAAGGATACTAGATGAAGCCTTTTCCTAGAATTATTTCATACTCTATAGGATCATTAATGTCATAATGGTTTAAAAGTATATATATATATATATATATATATATATATATATATATATATTGCTTGCTGTGCACTTCCTATTTACTCAGGTAATGCTATATCCTTCTTGGGTCTCTGATGGATTTAAAGACTAGATAGTTATAGTTACTGTTTTCTTTGTTACCAAATTCAGAAAAGAAATCTCAAAAGAGGTGTAAATTGTATAAGGTTGAGAGACACAAAAGCTTAAATTGCTTATCTCAAAGTGTTTTGAGGTCTAAAAAGATAGTTTTAAAATGGTAATACAAGTTATAATAAAAATTTTCTTAGGTATGAAACTAAATTCATCAAGATAAAATAAATAATAGAGTATTTTCTCTGAACATACAAAATAAAAAGGAATATAATTCTTTCTTAATTATTGTTCTTATTGTAAATAGTTTCATTTGTTAAAGGTAATACAATTCCTTTCTATTTAGACAAAATCTGACAATTGTTCTTATTGTATATAGTTTTATTATGTTAGAGTTAAAACCTTTCTTTTTATTTAGACAAAAGGGGAATGATGTGGAATAATCTTTTTGCACACTGTGAAGATGTGTCACTCTGATTGGTTTAATAAAAAACTAAATGGCTATTAAGTAGGTAGGAGATTTAGGTGGGACTTCTGAAAAGAGAGAGCTCTGGGAGGAAGGCAGAGTTGTCAGTCAGACATTGGATAATCAGGATGGGCATAGTGGAAATGAGGTAATGAGCACATGAAAGAATGTATGTTTTTAAAAATATGGGCTAATTTAAGTTATAAGATCTAGTTAGAAACAAGCCTGTGCTAAGGTTGAACTTTCATAATTAATAATAAGTCTAACAAAAATTCATTTACACATGGTGTCCACTGAGGGGAGTCAGATGAAGTGTTTAACTGATTATTCTTTATCAAGAAAAACTTGGGAATAAGGTATTGGGGTAAGAGCCTGAATGATTAGAGAAGTGGTGTAGAAGGGAACAGTGATCATCTGTTGAAGGGAGCGGCGGGGCTGCCTCCCGCCACCCGGCCACCGGCTAGCTTTACACCCGAAATAATTACACGGAAACTGTATTCTTTTAAAACACTGCCTGGCCCATAGTTTCAGCCTCTTATTGCCTAATTCTCACATCTTCCTTTAACCCATATTTAGTAATCTGTGTAGCACCACGAGGTGTGGCTTACCAGGAGAGATCTTAACCTGCATCCATCTGGGAGAGGAGAAGGGAGACTCACTATGGCGACTGAAGCGTCTCCCCACTCCTGCTACCCAGCATTCTGTTCTGTCTACTCCGCCTACCTAATTTTCTGTTCTCTTAAAGGGCCAAGGCAGTTTTCTTTATTAATTAACCAATGAAAGTAACATAGACAGATAACTCTCCTCCATCAATCATCTCTTCCTCTCTCTTGGTTTTTTATCCCAAAAGGATAAGACCCGCTCTAAGCCTGCACTACTACTTCTGGTGTCTCTCTATCTGTGCTCAGTTCTCCAAAACCTCTATAATTAATTTTGGTCAGCTAGTAGCAAACTCCACCCACTGATTCAAAGTAAACTTTATTGTCAGTCTTGGGATCATCAGAATGGGATCAAAAATATCACAAAGCTGTGTGTAATGAATAAAATATTTGAAAAGAATAGTATAAATCAAGTGATGTGTGCACACATAGATTTATTATTTTTCAGTATATGAGGGGCCTTGAACTTCATAGAGAATAAGAAGAAAAAGGTCTCTTTGGGTAAGACTGCCTTTTGAGAGTTTGGCATTTTGATCACCCTGTGTGCTGGTTTGTTTTTGTTAATTTGACTCAAGATAGAATCATCTGGGTGAAAGAATAATATTTTCTCAATTGAGAAAACCCTTTCAACAGATTGACCTGTAAGAAAAACCTGTGGGGGCATTTTCTTACTTAATGATTGATATGGAAGATCCAAGTTCACCACTGCTAGGCAGGCATTCTTGAATTGTATTTAAAAGAAAAAAAATAGAAGCGGAATACATCATTAAGTAATTAAGCAGTATTTCTCCATGGATTCTGCTTCTGCCTCCAGGTTCTTATCTTGAGTTCTTGTCCTGACTTCCCTTCATGATGGACTGTAAGCCGAAAAACTTTTTCTACCCCAAATTGATTTTGGCCATTGTGTTTATTCCACTAAGAGAAAGAAACTTCATTACCCTGTAGTGAGAAGACCCAGAATAGAAATAAGAGACAAATCTAGGGTTTTCTGACTTAAGAACACTCAGGAATAGGGAAAGGGAGAATGAATAATAAATAAAATAAAATAATAATATAAAAAATAATATAAAATAAATTTTATGGCAGTTTTTTACCTCCTGTTTAAGGTCCTCTATTATTTTCATAAAGTACTGTTTAAGGTCGATTTCTTCTATTTCTTCTGGAGTAGGGTGTTCAATTCTTGTTGTTTCGGGATGCCTGGATTCTGGTGATGTCATGTTGCCTTTCAGGTTGTTGGAGGAGTTTTTGCATTGGCGCCTGCCCATCTCTTCCTTCAAATGGAGCCAGGAGAGACTTGGTGTCTTGGTCCAATCTTTGCTGTGACTGAATCTGGGTGGAAAAAATAAATTTTAGAATTTAGGAAATTCCACCAAGGAAAACCACAAAGTACTGGGCTTCTGATACACTCCCTTCCTGAGGTTATAGAGTTAGTACAATGTGGTTAATTACTTTTCCTCAAATATTTCAGTTTAGTTTACTCATTCTGTTAAGGACTTTTATTCTTTCTACCTACCAAAATTCTAGTTAAGTATTATATAGTTCATCATAGAATCCATGGAAAATGTCTTCTACTTTTCTATGGGGTTTCCTAATAAAATAAATGTCACACTTAACTTTGTGGCATTTTCATTACTCTCATCCTTGGATTGTAACTGTGTTGGAATATAAGAGGTATGCATATGTATGTTGTTTAAATGTTTTTTGTGTGTATGTGTGTGTATAGACCCTACTTAGAATATATTGGGAGAGGGTAGATAAAAAGTAGTATGAAAAATATTCCTTTTTAAAAACTTGATGAGTAATTGTCAGTAAGTGGCTACTCTGATAAATGCTAGCATAATTTTGCATAGATAATTGTTAGTGTAACTCAAAAAACTCTAACGAGGCTACTTCAAGAAAATCATGCTCATTTGGACCTTGGAGAGTTGTTGTAGAAGGATCCAGAACCTGTACCTGGGTTGAATTTGAGTTGAACATATGGGAGTTTTTTATTTCTTTATTTTCAGATAGTTATCTGAATATCTGACCTTGATCAATCCTGGCAGAGGTCTCCAATGGCAGCTGATGATACTTTAAATCTTTCCCACGTGCTGTGAAGTAGCTGCACCTGTCTTTGACAAACTAAGGAGTAATGAGATCACAATTTTGTGCCTTGGTTAGAAGTTAGTGGGCATGGGAAAGTCTGTCTATCCAGGAGAGTAGAAGAAATTTAGAATGCATTGGAAATCATATGCCCATTCCTGGGGTGTTATTAAATGGTGGTTGGGGTTACTGAGGATTTCTAAAAATATGCCACAAATAAGAAAAAATATTATTTTTGAGGACAGAGGTCTTTCATATTTAATCTGACAAATCTAACATAATTAAAAGGATGTGAATCCAAATAAAATTTTAAAATAGGGTTGATAGGGAGATTGCCCATGCTTGATATCCATAATTAGGCCTTGGACTTAAACAGGAAATAAAATTTCACTTTGGGATCTATAGATTGTGCAGGACAGAATGATAGTACTAGAAGAATATTAACGACTTATTTTTTGAGCATTTACTACATGCTTAGCACCTTTGAAGTACATATACATATATTTATATATTTATATATAGTCATATGTGTGCGTGTGTGTGTGTGTGTATAAATACATGCACACACATCCCCACACAGTCTTCATTCTTTTGTGACAGAGGAAACTGAAGTATAAAGACCTCTGACCTTATCAATCCTCAGCATCTGGCAAATACTACAAATGGAGTTCTGACACAAGTAGGCTAATTTCAAACTGCATGAGTTTCAATCAGCCTGTTTAAGTCTATCTCCCAAATAGAAGATATTTTAAAGATATTCAATGTTTCAACTTCACAAATGAGAAAAATGAACTGAACAGCAGAGAAATAACCCATATCTCTATAATGGCAAGGATCAGAACTATTTTGTTTATCATTGTGGACTCCATGACTATCACAGGGTCAGACCTGTGGTAGATACTTGTCTTAGTGTTTTTATTGCTGTGAAGAGACACCATGGAATACAGCATCTCTTATATAGGAAATTATTTATTTGAGACTGGCTTACAGTTCCAGAGGTTTAGTCTATTATGGTAGGGCATGGTGGCACACAGACAGACAAGGTGCTGGAGCAGTAACTGAGAGTTCTCCATCTTGATCTTCAGGAAACAGGAAATGAATTCTGTGCCACACTGAGTGTGGTTTGAGCATAGGGGACCTCAAAGCCCGGCCCCCACCCCCAGTGAAACACTTTCTCCAACAAGGCCACACCTACTCCAACAAAGCCACATATTTATTTACTTTCAAACCACAACAATACTTATTGTTGAATAAATACACAATAAAAAAGTGAAATGAGGGGCTTTAATTATGGTTCTATGAGATTTCTTCCATGTCTGCTGTTGATCTGATTCCCAAAATTTTTACATTTACATAATATATGGCATAAGCAAGGGAGTCATGTACAATCAGATCTTGCTAGTAGTATATCCTGAAGGAGGACTTGCCTAGACTAGAGGGATGGTTTTTATTCAGTCAATGTGAAATTATTTCCTGAGTGCATAAACTGTACTAAGTACTGTATTATCTTCTGATGGAACAAATAATAATAATAATAATAGCTAATCTTTTCAAATTAGCTAATTTGAATTTCCAAGGTCTGGAGAATGTCCTTTATGTATAGCCACTCAGCACATTTGTGTTGAGCACTTATTGTATTCTCAGCACTGAGATTGCATTGTTGAGCAAAAGAGAGAAAATAATTTCTTCACAGAATGAATTCTCTAAATTCTTCCAAACACATTTATGAATTTGATTACATTGTTAGCACCATTGTATAGATCAGGAAATGAAAAAGAAAGATACATATCTCACTGAGACTAAACGGCAGAGCTAAGCTTCAAGCTATGTAGAGACAGCTTTTACCTATTGTACTCTGTTGCCATCCAAAGACAATTAGAGGGCTGGGATGTAAGTCTGTGGTAGAACATTTGCATAATATGTGCAAGACCTAGAGTTGCTTCTTCAACACCCAGTGGTAATATAGGTCCTTGGGACTCAGGCTCAAGGGATTTATGGGTTGTTTGAGGAGATAGGCAAGAAAGTTAAACATTATAATAATAATATTAGCAGTAGTTGACACCTTCTAAGTATCTAATGTGTTACAGTCCTTGTGTTAATAGTTTGATATTGGGTGGACTAGATGCTGGAGTGTATTAAAGTGCCCAATGCCAAGTCTGATGGGCCAATTTTTTTATTGATTTTTTTTGAGCTCTACGATTTTCTCTGCTCTTCTCCCTGCCTCTCCCTTCACCTTCAACCATCTCTCAAGGTTCCCATGCTCCCAATTTACTCAGGAGATCTTGTCCTTTCTACTTTTTATGTAGATTAGATCCATTTATGTCTCTTTTAGGGTCCTCTTTGTGGTCTAGTTCTCTGGGTTTGTGATTTGTGGGCTGGTTTTCTTTGCTTTATGTTTAAAAGCCACTTATGAGTGAGTACATGTGATAGTTGTCTTTCTGGGTCTGGGTTACCTCATTCAATATGATGTTCTCTAGCTCCATCCATTGGCCTGCAAAATTCAAGATGTTGGTTTTTTTTCTGCTGTGTAGTATTCCATTGTGCAAATGTACCACATTTTCCTTACCGATTCTTTGGTCAAGGGGCTTTTAGGTTGTTTCCAGGTTCTAGCTATGACAAACAATGCTGCTATGAACATAGTTGATCATATGTCCTTGTGGCACGATTGAGCATCCTTTGGATATATACCCAAAAGTGGTATTACTGGGTCTTGAGAAAGGTTATTTCCTAATTTTCTAAAAAATAGCCACACTGACATCCAAAGGGGCTGTACCAGCTTGCGTTCCCACCAGCAATGCAGAAGTGTTCCCTTTTGTCCACAACCTCTCCAGAATAAGTTGTCATCATTGTTTTTTGATCTTGGCCATTTTTACAGGTATAAGATGGAATCTCAGAGTTGTTTTGATTTGCATTTCTCTGATTATCAAGGATGTTGAACATTTCCTTAAGTGTCTTTCAGCCTAATTTTGATCCTCATGACACATATGGTTGTGGAAGTAGAGAGAATCAGCTCCTGAAGTTAGCTCCTGACCTTTCCATGCACATCCAATCATGCACACAAAGTAAATGAATAAGAAAATTAATGCAAAAATCAAGGAACAATTTGACTTGTTTTTGTTCATTTATTTCATCTTTCTTTCAACCCTAAAAGATCATCGTTTCCCCTTACAGCTGAGTCTTATATTCTTCTGCACTATCATATGTATTATAAATAAGTATTTGGAATATATACCCAATTACACAAATGCATACTTGATCTGAGAGAAAACCCAACCTGTAATGTCCCCATTCTCAGACAGTGTTTCCATTTATTTTTAAGCCATTAATATAATTTCTTGATCTATCTGTACAATGTCCACACAATAGGATCTATGCGCTTTACTATAAAGGCTGTGAAATGCTAATCGGGTAGCATAGTTTCTGAAAGATTATGAACCTCATGTTTCCAGAAGCACTGTTCTGGTGGTACAGGCTACTTTTGCAGTGTTTTGATGAAGCTTCTTAATGGCTAACTGCTTTATCTTTACTTATAGAGCTCAGAACTCAAATCCAGTTTACTCCTGCCTTCCAACTGAGTGCCCCTGGGCTAGTTTCCTAGGCTTTATCTAACTTAATTTCTGAAAAGTTTGAATTGAAAAAAGTTTAGAACTGTTTATTTTTTCTATGCTGTGTGTGCGATTGCATCTGTTTATACATGTACATATATGCATGCTTCTGTGGGTGTGAAAAAGTAGACTAAATCTCACTGTCTCCAATATTGCCACATAAATTGACTACAATATTAAAAAGGATACTTGCCATTCATTATTTACAATTTTTTTATTCAGAAAAGTGCCATGTAATAGAATTCCATATCAGGCTGTGTTTCATATCTTTAGTAGTAAGAAAAGTTCTCTCTTGACCACATTTGCTAAGATGGAATCAACTGTTAATTGCATAAATAATTTGCTATTTATTGTCAAATGTTAGCCAACTTTACATTCACCTCTAGTTAACATATGACAATTGAACATTAATATTTATTGCTAGATGTTGCAATTTTACATAGCCCCACTTAAAATGTTTGGTGCCTCACAATCTGTTGGCTCAGAAAGTGTAACAAAGCAAATGACAGGAAAGCAGATTAAAATGGAGTCTGATGGCTCATCTTTAAAAGGGAAACTTATTTCCAGAGAGAACATCTGCTCCCAATGGAGAGTGCGGGGCTATAGTTGGGGCTGCTATAGTTTTAGCAGATGGAAGTGGTGTGGACTAGAAATTCACAGAATGTTAGAGACTCAAGTTTGTCACCTCGCCAGATTGCTTCCTGGATAGTTCCTTGTCTGGCAGCTTTAATCCTGCTAATGTAGAGTGAATACACATTGTAATCTGAGTAAAGGGACCCACCCATGTTTCAATTTCAACATTAATCTGTTCACTAGAGACTGGGACTCAGATAACTACATGTTTCCCTGTATTGTATGCATGGAAATATTAGAGTCAATTTGTCTGAATATATTAGTATGAATTGAGTGGCAAAGTCAGTGCTATACATTGAGGGAAGAATATATCAGGTCAATTAATCCTCTTCTTCTTAACTATGGCAGCATTTTCCTTTCAACAATCAGTCTGGCCTTTGTCAATTTCCTTTTTTAAAAAATTGATAGTAGAGAGATGTCTCTAGCTGTTCCTCCAGAGGGCCTGGGTTCAATTCCTATCATCTACATGGCAATACACAACTACCTGTAACTCCAGTTTCAAGGTGTTTGACACCCTCACATACAGGCAAAACACCAATGCACATAAAGTAAGTAATTAAATAAATATTGGGGCGGTGTTGACACATGCCTTTAATTCAAACTTTGGGAAGCAGAGGCAGGCAGAACTCTGTGATTTGGGGGCCATCCTGTACTACTGAGTAAGTCCAGAAAGTTTCCACTGCACGAAGTTTCCACACCACCCCAAAATGCCACCCAGTTCCAGATACCACTCTCCATATTCTCTCCCTCCATCCCATCTCGCCATGTACCTGATCCCTCCTGCTCCCAACCCACGCTGCCCCCAGTACAACAGGAAAATCTATTTCCCCTTCCCAGGGAGATCCATACATCCCTACTCGCTAATTTTTTTCTCTCTACTTAACCTCTTTAGGTCTACAGATTCTAGCTTGGTTATCATTTACTTAATGGCTACTATCCAATTTTAAGTGAATTTGTGGTTCTGGGTCTGGGTTACTACACTCAGGAAATTTTTTTTTTTACTACTTCTGTCCATGTCAATTTCTTTTTAAAGGAAAAACATTTGTAAAGTTCCCTTTCATATAATATCATTAGTTTCCTAATTATACCATACTTTTCACCCTTCTTCCTACAAAACAGTTCCACACATAAAGCTCAGGAAACATCATGGAAGAGGGGGGCAGGAAGATCTTAAGAGCCAGAAGATCAGCGAGATTTCCCTGTGAGACTGTGTCTCCTAGTAAAATCAGAAGCTATACCCATAACGTCTCACTAATATGATTTCCCAAACATGAGTTGAGCACAGATGCTAGTTACACAAGGAGTTAGGAATGGGGGATGCTGTTGCCGAGCTCACTTGAGAGGAGGAACTATAGGCAACTGGGAAATGTTGGGAAATGGAGAGAAGTTCTTCTCCCAGACTTTACTCAGTCAACAGTTCTCTTAAGATTAATAAAATCCCTACTGTGTTAAAATGTTTAAGGATCTAAAAGGGAAATCATATTATGATAGTGCCTTGCTGAGGTAACTTTATCTATTAGTACATTTCCATTGTATTAACTTACTATTGTGGACCAAAATTAGAAAATATTGATTCTTTTAATAATCAACCTAGTTTCTTGGAAAGCTTTACTAGAAGTGTATTTTGAGGGTTAGATATGACACAGCAGATTCGTGTTTCGAAAATGGCAATCAAAATGTGATTTGAGGCCTCTTAAACTTTGTGCTGAAGTGCTATTCTTATCTCTAGCAGGAAAGGACAATATATTGAATATATTTGGCTTAATATGTATGGCTGATAGGTTAATGGACACTAGAAATATGTAGTGGGATAGGTTTAGATAAGAGAGGCTAGTGATTCATGCCTGCTTATCAAATAGCATTTCATTCAGAGTTCTGAAGATGACATAATAAGCACAAGGTATGATTTGTAGTCAAGCATCAATAAAATAAGATGAATGAGTGATGAAAAAAAGCAATAACCAGAAGAGATCCAAAAATTACTGTAAGTAAAAGACTTTTCATTTGTGTTTTTTTTTTTTTGTGTCTCTTTTTAAACAATAAAACTTACAGCAAAGGCTATGGCAGTAAATACCCTGCACTATAGACATATATAAAATGTCGTGGATATACAAAGACATTATAATATTTGGTAGTCACAAAATCTTGATTATCTACATAGTATGTGGAAAGAACTATGCTCGGTGCTCTTAGAAGATTAAACGGGGAAATGGGTATTGATATCTCTTTTACATGTACTGTCATTAAAAAGGCCTGTGCAGGGGCAGGGGCAGCTCAGATCCTTGCCTAGTGTGCTTCTCCTGAGCACTTTTATACTTTCTACTTTTAAAAGTTCATCAACTTGTGCCAATCTGCAACTCTAAGACAGACTAAAGGGGCTGCTTTATAGCAACAAGATTTCAGCCTAAAGAGCCAAGCAACGGTGCATGTATTTGTAAAGGTGAAGCGTGTTTTAAGGTAATGGGACTCCCATGAATTAACTCATCTAGTCAGGCTCAGGACCACAGAAATCTGAAGTGCAATGTGTGTGCTTACAGATACATGATAATTAGGGGCATCAGATATGGATTTGCGTGAAAGGATGAATATTACCTTTTCCATGGTGTTTGTTTTGTAGCTATAGTCACATACATTAGTGCTCTAATCATTTGGATGCTAGATTCTCTCCCTTTTCATAGGATATTTTCATAATATGTTGATGATAAAATTAACAGACATAATGGTTAGAATACTGTAATGGTTTGCCATTGTACATATGCATGTATGTAAATTACATTAAAGATCCAGGCTTCTTTTTCAATAGGCTTCTCTACTTATGATGCTTCTGTTTGTAAATAAAATAAACGACACATGCACACACACACATACACACAGACGGCTTTGTGTTTGGTCTAGTTTGAAACTGGGTTTCAGTTTTCCATTGTGTTCTGCAGAACTTTTTCCCCAAAAAATGTTTGGGATTCAGTCAACTCTAGCTAGGGGATCTTCAATGTGGTAAAAATAGGTTTTATTTTTTATTTTATTTATTTATATAATTTTTCAAATTTTCACCTCCTCCCATTTCCCTTCACCTCCCCCCACCCCCCTCTCCTTCCTCTCCAGTCCAAGGAGCAGTCAGGGTTCCTTGCCCTGTGAGAAGTCCAAGTTCTTCCCCCATCTATCCAGGTCTAGGACGATGAGGATCCAAACAGACTAGGTTCCCACAAAGCCAGTACATACAGTAGAATCAAAACCCAGCGCCATTGTCCTTGGCTTCTCAGTCAGCCCTCCTTGTCAGCCACGTTCAGAGAGTCTGGTTTGATCACATGCTCCATCAGTCCCAGTCCAGTTGGCCTTAGTTAGCTCCCATTAGATCAGTCCCATTGTCTCAGTGAATGGGAAGGAGGGAGAACATGAGCAAGGAAGTAAAAATAGTTTTTAAAGAAGGAAATGCTTAGATTTCTTTCTTTCATACTTTGTTTTTATTTTTTAAATTAAAATATCATTGCATCATTTTACTCATTCCCTTCCTTCTCCCCAAATCCCCTTGTTCTTTCCAAATCCATGATCTCTTCTTCAATTATTGTTACATATATAAACATACATATAAACATATGTATATACACATACATACATATATACATACATACATATTCCTAAATAAAGAAATACAGCCTGCTCAGTGCATATTGGTGCATCTACAGCACAACTTCCTCAGCTAATATTCAGGGAACATCATGAAAGGGAGAAAGATTCTAAGAGCCGGAGGACCAGGAAGTTTGCTGTGAGGCACCGTCTCCTCCTAGAAACGTCAGAGAAGGTACACCTATGAAGTCTCATCACCATGGTTGCCTAACTAAGATCTTTCATGCTTTCTTTTAAAGTCTTAGATGAAAGATGCTGTGTCGTCCCATTCCCAAGAATAGCAGCTTGCCCCTGATAAAATTTTCTTACTGGAAGGAAAGGATAGAAGAGGTCTTCAGAATAAAAAGTAACAGCTGAGAATATCATGTATTTACTACTCCCTGGCTTTGTTTTGATTGATTTACAGGATTTTGCTCATTTGCTCCTCCCAGTCCCCCTGAGGATTTAGATAATATTATTACTTGTACTTTGTGTTTAAGACAGCTGAGGTCCATATATACTAAATGACTTTCCTACCAACTCTTGCTCTTGAGTGTCAAAACTGTGTGCGTGGCCCTAGCAGTCTGATTTTTAGGATCCAAGATGTAGTGAGGGGCTGACGGGCTGCGTTCCCGCTGCCTGGCTCCCGGCCACCGGCTAGCTTATACTCCGAAATAATTGCATGGAGACTGTATTCTTTTAAATACTGCCTGGCCCATTATTTTCAGCCTCTTACTCACATCTTGACTAACCCATATCTAATAATCTGTGTAGCACCACAAAGTGGTTTCTTACCGGGAAAGATTCTGCATGTCTGAACGGCTGGCTCCATCGCATCTCTCTCCCCAAGCAGAGGCATGGCAGTCTGTCTAACTTAGGAGAGGCGTAGCATCTGACTGAGCCATCTACCTCACTTCCTTCTTCCTGTTCTGTCTACTCCGCCCACCTAAGGGCTGGCCAATCAAATGGGCCAAGGCAGTTTCTTTATTGAAATCAGCACAAACAGAAGACTCTCCCACATCACCAAGATAACCCTTTGACTCCACTTCACCTCTGGAGAGTTGTGGCCTGATCAAAGGCATTGCAAAAAAAAATCTCCCATGGGGAACTCAGATGAGCTTCTGGAGGTCACATGTTCCATCTGAAAGCAGGCTGGCCTGGATTCTTTGTAAAAGAGCCAGTTCACCGTTCTAAGGAGAAAAGCGAAGCAGACAGCAGAGATACTCATGAGGCATCTGATGATAAACACCCACCATATGGTCAAAATGATTCCCACCGCCTCCCAGTGAGGGAAACAGACACTTTGAGTATGAAATGCACTGTTTATTTTCTTGTGCAGTGGTTTCACTTCAAATTAAATGTTTCACGTCAGACAAGGAACTAATAACAAATGATCTCCTCCCTCAGTGGTGCAGTAACAAATATGTAGTAATTTGAAAGCTGGGAAGAAAATTATCACTCCCAAAGATGCAATAAATATACGGTATGTTTAGAGTCCTTTGATGAAATGAACACTGAAGGTGCTGCTAGCAGTACTTCTGCTTAAGAAAAAAACTCAGTCAAAATAAAAAAAAGAAGCAGCATTTAAAAATGCTGTCTGATCTGTCAACATTTTGTTAACATGTAATACCTTAAGGACACAACTTAGAAGTAGAATCTTCAGTGAAGCAAAAACTCATTCCTTCACACCACAGAAGAGAAAACCAGCAAGTAGAACAGTCAAACATAGCATTTTACAGTTTGAAAGTAACTTAGTAAGACTGGTTGTTTCTGTCCCTTTTTTTCCATTCTGGTTGGTTGCAGTAAAAGGGCAATAGTTATTTGAAGGTTTCCTTCAGTGATTTGCCCTCATGTCTGCCCTCAAGACCCATTTCCATTCCACTCTCTTAGCCTTCACTGTATCCTAGGAGATCTGTTATTTCCGACTCTCTGCCAGGCTCCCTGCTTCAAGGACTATGGTCCTTGTATTTGATTGTATCTGGCCCTGTTCTAAAGCATTACCAGAAACAAAAATGACATCTAAGGTTTGGTGTAGTGACTCCTACTAGTGTCAGTTCCTTGTGAGAGTCCAAGGTTAGGTCTCTACAAAGGTACTCGTATGCTTAAGCTTGCCATAGGCATCTTTCTTCCTGTAGCCTTGTAAGATGGATGCCATGCTAAAAGACACCAACACAAGTCAAAATGGCTTTCATATCAAAGCCCATTCACATACATTTTTGTATTTCGAAATACCATAGATTTACAAGTTGTGTAACATGTACATTAACCATTCAACCCCACTTCTACCATAAGATTTTTATTATCTTGCATGCTAGGGAACAATGTTTTGCTATATGTATATAGCTCTATGGAACTCTATAGCATATGTAGCTTCACAAACTGTCATCACACTCAATAATACAGAGAGCTGTTTTGTTACCACACAGTAACCTCATGTTGCCCTTTTGTTACCATCCCTCATCTAGAGCTTTATCACTCATTGCTTTTTCCTATTTATATATTTCTAGTTACATATTACATATTTATATTTATATAATACATAGCAATAACATTGAATAAATGGATGAAGAGACCAATAAACTATTTTATTTAGCATAATTCATTTGAGATTCATCTAAAATGTTTCATGTACCTATAACTGCGTCCTCTTATTGCTGTGCAATACTGCACAATATGGATATATCACAGTCTATTTAACCTAAATTTACTGAAGGACATGTTAAATATTTCCACTTTTTGGTTATTACAAATAAGGTTTCTAAAAATTTACTGCACAAGTGGTGGTCGCTTATACAGTAGTTGAATATTCATGTTTACTTCAAAAGTGAATAATATATCAATTTACATTTCATCAATGTTTGGGTAAAGCCTTTTCTAGCATTTGGCATTGTCAGTATTTTCTTTAACTTTATTCATTTTTCTATAAATTTATGCAAATTATATATAATTTAATAGATATGTATATATGCAGGATGATATTTCTGCCTACGTGTTTATGTGCATGTGTGCCTGTGAGTGCATGTACATGTCTTTGTGGGTGTATATGGAGGCCAGAGGTCAACACTAGTTATTGTCCTCAGCAAATCTCTGTCCTATTATTTAAGATAAGGGCTGTCATCTAACCTGGAACTCACCCTTCTACTACTCTCAACCTCTTTAACATATCTTGTTCCTGATCTCAAAAGAAATTAGTCATTGTTTTATTTTACATGTATGAATGTTTTTCTTCACATGTGTCAATGTACTACCATGCATAGTGTCCCAAAAAAGGGTGTTGGATGTCCTCAGGACCAGAGCTACACAGAGTTATGAGGGACCATATAGGTGCCTGGAACTGAACTCTGGTCCTCTGGAAGAGCAACAACACCCAAACAACAACCTCAACCCTTAGGAAATGAACTTGTGAAGGATTCTGAAGTTATAATATAGTAATTCCAAATCTTGATTGTTTATCATAATTATCCAATTAATTTAAAATATGCACTGAGGCTAGAGAGATGGCTCACAGTTCAAGAGCATTCATTGCTCTTGCAGAAGATCTGGGTTGGACTGCTAGCACTCATATGGGGGTTCACAACCATCTGCAGTTCCAGTTCCAGAGGATGTAATATTCCCCTCTGACTTCCACCAGTACCGGTAAATCACACACATGGTACACATACATACATGCAGACAAAAAAATCCATATGCATAAAATAAATAAATCATTAAAAATGTGTATGGAAGCTGAGAATGGTGGCAACATTAAAAAATTAGAAGGAACCTATCTACCTACCTACCTACCTATCTATTATTTATCTATCCATCCATCTATCTATCTATCTATCTATCTATCTATCTATCTATCTATCTATCTATCTATTATTTATTTATATGGATGTTTTGTTTGCATGTATATATGTGCATCAATGTATGCAATATGCATGCAATGCCTGTAGAGATCAGAAAAAGGTGTAGTGTGCCTTTGGACTAGACTTACAGACAATTGTGAACAACTATGTAGGTGCTAGGAATCAAACCCAAGTCTTGTGTAAGAATAGAAAGTGCTCTTAAGTTCTGTGACATCTCTCCAAGCTCTCCTCTCAACTTCTTATTTTTCTCTTGCTTTTTTTAAAATTGATTTTATTGAGCTCTACATTTTTCTTTGCTCCGCTCCCTCCTTCTCTCCTCCCCTTCTATCCTCACCCATGGTCCCCATACTCCCAATTTACTCAGGAGATCTTGTCTTTTTCTACTTCCCATGTAGATTAGATCTATGTATATCTCTCTTAGGGTCCTCATTGTTGTCTAGGTTAGGTTCTCTGGGATTGTGATTTATAGGCTGGTTTTCTTTGTTTTATGTTTAAAAACCACTTATGATTGAGTAAAAATGGTAATAGTCTTTCTGTTTTGGCTTACCTCACTCAATATGATGTTTTCTAGCTTGATCAATTTGCCTGCAAAATTCAAGATGTTGTTATTTTTTTCCTGCTGTGTAGTACTCCATTTTGTAAATTTACCACATTTTCCTTATCCATTCTTCAGTCAAGGGGCATTTAGGTTGTTTCCAGGTTCTGTCTATGACAAACAATGCTGCTATGAACATAGTTGAGCACATGTTCTTGTGGCATGATTGAATATCCTTTGGATATATACCCAAAAGTGGTATTATTGGGTCTGGAGGTAGATTGTTTTCTAATTTTCGCAGAAATCGCCATACTGATATTCAAAGTGGCTGTACCAGCTTACATTCCCACCAGCAAAGCAGAAGAGTTCTCTTTACCCCACAACCTCTTCAGCATAAGTTGTCATCAGTGTTTTTGATCTTGGCCATTCTTTCAGGTGTAAGATGGAATCTCAGAGTTGTTTTGATTTTAATTTCTCTGATGACTAAGGATGTTGAGCATTTCCTTAAGTGTCTTTCAGCTATTTTAGATTCCTCTGTTGAGAATTCTCTGTTTAGGTCTGTACTCCATTATTTTTTTTTATTGGATTGTGTTCTTTTAGTGACCAATTTCTTGAGTTCATTGTATATTTTGGAGATCAGACCCGTGTCTGATGTGGGGTTGGTGAAGATCTTCTCCCATTCTGTAGGCTGTTTTTTTTTTTTTTTTTTTTTTTTGTCTTGTTGAGTGTGTCCTTTGCTTTACAGAAGCTTTTCAGTTTCAGGAGGTCCTATTTATTAATTGTTTCTCTCAGTGTTTGTTCTGCTGGGGTTATATTGAGGAAGTGGTCTCCTGTGTCAATATGTTCAAGTGTACTTCCCACTTTCTCTTCTATGAGGTTCAATGTGGCTGGCTTTGTGTTGAGGTCTTTGATCCATCTGGACTTGAGTTTTGTGCATGATGATAGATATGGATCTATTTCCATCACCCTTTTCAATAGCCACAAATAGTAGAAAATATCTTGGAGTAACTCTAATCAAACAAGTGGAAGGTTTGTAAGACAAAAACTTTAAATATTTGATGAAAGAAATTAAAGAAGACACCAGAAAGTGGAAAGATCTCTCAATCTCTTGGGTAGGTATAATTAGCATAGTAAAAATGGCAATCTTAGCAAAAGCAATCTACAGATTCAATGCAATGCCCCCCAAAATCCCAGATTTTTCTTTCCAGACCTCGAAAGAATGGTGCTCAATTTCATATGGAAAATCAAAATCCTAGGCTAGCCAAAACAATCCTGTACAATAGAAGAACTTCTGGAGGCATCACAATCCCTGACTTCAAACTCCACTATAGAGTAACAGTACTGAAAACAGCCTGCTGTTTGCATAAAAACAGACTGGAGGAGCAATGGAACTGAATCAAAGACCCAGATATTAATCCATACACTTTGAACACCTGATTTTTGACAAAGAAGGAAAAAATATCAAATGGAAAAAAGAAAGCATATTTAACAAATAGTGCTGGCATAACTGGATATCAAGTTCTTGTTCTTTAAAGAAAAATAATCTGAGTACAATTAATGTTGCCCACATGCACATGTGTTTGGGGCCATCTGCTGGGGTCATGGGCAATCTACTAGGGGCCATGCCCTCAAAGAAAACTGACTTTGCCTCCTTCAGGAGCCATCAAGTACTAATAACTCCTGTGCTAGCGGGAGGGCCTCAATAGACCCTCCCTGCTCCATGCTAGAATTTTAAATGGCTTCGTGTTGTGCAGACTACCACTGCTGCAGTGAATTCTGATGTGTCATGTCCCATAAGGCAGCATTTCATTTTGTTATTCCTTTACACATGCTTATCTAATTGTCCCATTACTATTATATCATTTGTTACTTGCCAGACTTTCTTCTATTGACTGTCTTTTGCATTTTTGTGATAAATCAGTTGAGCATGTTTGTGGGGCTCATTTCTGGATTCTCCATATACTTCTGTGAATTGCTCCTTGTTTTGATTACTTTATTGATGAGGGAAGCCTGAACAGCAGGAAGAGTGATTTTTTTTTGCCTTTAAACATTTTTAAGAAAAATTCTATTTTTCACTCTTTTTTTTTCTTATTCCAATCAAGGGGAAACTCATCAGCAATTTTCTTCCTAGTAGTCTGGCTCTGGCTGAGAGTTCATTCCTTCTCCCATGAATGAATAGAGTGCTTTTTGAGAGTGGGCAGAAGAGGTGATGTGATATTGGGAACTGCCACAGGCACAGCTTACCTTCCCCTCAGGGAAGAGAATTAGTCAAAGGGAAGGTATATTCCGATTGTTTCAAGTCTAACTCTTCAGAATATACTTCCAAGCACCTCAGCCCAGAGCCACAAACAATTTAACAAACTAAAAGAGATGCCTCGTTTGGATAGTCCTCTCTATGGCTCTTATTGAGAAGAGTCCCCAAAAAGATCTGTCTGATTTTTGCCTATTTTAAAGTTCATCAACTGGAAACTAAAGACAACAGGGGTCAAGCCATAGGCCTAATTAAAAAAATCAAAATAGTTACCCACCAATAATGATATCTTTATCTTTATGACAGTGTCCAGTGAAAAGTCAAAGGAATAATTACTTCCTGTTGATAAAGCAGAATCTAGGGAGTACTAAAAGGCGAATATGGTCCCTAGTGTTTTCCCGCAATCATTAACCTTAAGTGTAAATTGCTTAAATCCTTTTAACATGCAGGCATCCCTTGGAGGGATAATACTTCTAAGATTTTTTTGATGGTTTATATTTGTGAATACATATATTTCATCAATTGTTGAGTTTATATTTTTAAATAAGGATAGGAAGGAAAGAGAGCCCATGAAGATCCAGGTCACTGAAAGCTTGAGAGGGCTAAAGGCTTGCGTAGAATGCAGAGGTCAGTGGTTCTGGGAACGAACTTTGTCTTGTTTACTGTGCTTTCGAATAGAAACTTCACCTTAACATAATCTCTTGTGGGTTTTTTGTCTGTTTTGTACCAGTGACATAATTACAATTTGTATTTACATGGTTATCATTATAAAGACAAACTACTAGCCCATTAATTGTTTTTCATGTATGCTGAATTGTATCGATCATGCATTTATTCTCAGTTTGTCTGAGGAAGTTGAAAGAGGACACTTGGAAAGCTGCCATGTATACAAAAGGAAAGTCCCAGTTTAATAAATCCAAAAGAATTGAATTCTATTCATTTCCATTTTATTACATGCCACTTAGTTCAACTCAGTTCAATTTAATCCACCATTTATTGCTAGTTAAGCAAATGCTAGACTCTGAGCTCTGGTGCTAAGTGTGTGTGTTAAGACAGAACAGAATCACTTCTGTGATATGGCACTGGCTTCTGAGTTAGTCACTCTATTCATAACAAGCCAGGAAGCTGTGCTTTAAAAATAAAGACAAAGGCAGGAAAATGATCAAATGAGGATGAACAGGAGATAGCTGAGTGAAATACATCTTTTTTTGCATCAAACTTCTACATGTTCCCTTGATGGCAAGACCATAATTTCCTGGCTGTTCCTTGTCTGACATGTCAGCAGTGGATCAGAGGGCTGCAGAGAGAAAGAGTGGGCTGAGACATGATAGTCAGACTAAGATTGTATGATAATTGCACATTCAGCCTCGGAGTAAGCATCTATTAGAGGGATTTATTCCTGAGGATGACTGCAGGCTGATGCCTCCATTATAAGCCTCATACTCTTGGTTTCAGTGAGCTATATAACAGAATGCCCATTATGTTTTAAAAGAGATGTGAGCTTGTGCCTACTCAGTGTCAAGCTGGGTACGTGAAAATGGGCCGGAATCTTAAAACACCTTTGGTGGCTTTTCCTGTCATGTTGAGCTATTGTGTTGCCTGGCTACCACAACAGTGGCCTTGCTTCAGAAAATGATGCTGCTTGGCTCTTGGATCCAATTAAACTTTGAAAAGTAAGCAAGGCAAATCTAGATCAAGCAGAAGTAAATTTCCGCTTCATATGCCCAACATCTTCAAGCCCCTCCTGAACTTATTCTCAGAAGTCACTCCCCTTTAAAACCAGCAATAATTAAGACAAAGTTACCTCCTTCATTCATGCGCATGTGTGGCTGGGCTTGACGGGCCACCACTGTGACAAACCTGCCTGGTTGACGTCTAAAACTTCCTAGGGACTGGCTTGGTATGTCTCAGACTAAATAGGTGGAAACTCATGGAGCGATTGGCAAGGTCTCTTCCCTCATTTTTACTTTTCTTTTTTTTTTGTTTTTTTTTTGGTTTTTCGAGACAGGGTTTCCCTCTTCCCTCATTTTTAAAGCATAGACATTTACTCAGGATAAGCTACACATCTCCACTCCCCCAGTCGTGGCAGAATGGTTAGGCAGGGAGGTCAACCTAAATCACACTTCCGGACATGACACTGACGACTGTGTGGGTGTGATTCAAGTGAGGTGAGAGGCAGGTGTGAGACATGTCAACTAGAAGCAACAAGACTTATAGTATATCTTGCATTCCTTGTAAATCATGAGGGTTCTCAGTGGTAAAAAAAAAAAAAAAGCTAAAAGCAAACACGATGACTTATTTAAGTGACTGTTAATCAAGATCTTCAAAGTTGAGGTTTCCAAAGCAGGCATTTCTTGGGTGTTCTTTAATCAGCCGCTTATAGGCTGTGTTTGTGAAAGCCAGAGGCAATGGAAAAGTACTTCACTCTCTTCTCTCCCAGATGTAGTTCAGTCAGTAACTGAAGTGTTTATGGAGTATGGACTTAGAAGCAAGCATCACTGTGGGAAGAACCTCTGGTCAAATATTCGGATAGTCAAATTATTTAGGTGCCAACTTAGACCTCCAAAGCTTTTCTTGAGTATTGTTTTGGCTTCCTTTTTCTGAATAGAAGCAAGTAGAATGTGAATTATTAAGATCTACAATATGACAGCATCTCTGATCAAAAGATTCAGTGGGAACACATGGAAAAAATAAGCTTCTTTGATAATCAAAGAAATGAACATTAGAGTATTAGAATCTCAAGATCCAGCCCCGACTAAAACAGCAGAGAAGAGAAAATGAAAATATGTAGAGCTTGGTGAGAGCATGATGAAATAGGCACATTCACATGTTGTGGGTGGGGCTATAAATTGGAAAAACATTGGCAGTGTTCATAACTTTTGATGTAATAATTCAGCTTCTGCATATCCCCAGGGGATTGTATTAACTCCATAAAGGTTTCAGAATATATATACTCTTTTCGACTTATTTACTTTAGCTAAATATCAGACAAAACCAAAATGCATTAGTGTGGGAATACATTTAAGTACATTATGGTTTCTACAGATTATTTGCTACAAGGCAGTCATTAAAAATGTGTTTGCAACGAGATTTTAATAACATGGGAAAATACTTACATTGCAACTTTAAATGGAGAAAATAAAGAACACAAGTCTCTATATACAGGGCAAACACAATTAAATCAAAATATACATATATAGTAAAACAGATGGAAGGAAATCAGTGATTCTTTGAGTTCATTGGTTGGGTATGGGTATTATATTTCACTTTACATTTTGGGGGGATTTTCCCCTAATTTTTTTTACACAGAATAAGGATCATTATTTTTGAGTTAGAATCTCAGATATTTTATTCTCCTCTTGAATTTACAATGTACCTTGAATTTCAGATACCCTGTCTCCACCGATCCAGTCCTGGGATTATAGGCATGTGCTACCATGTCCAGTTCATGAAGTGTTCAGGATTAAGGCCCAGCTTCATTCATTTTAGGCAAATATCCTACAACTGAACTACATCCTAAGCTCCATACAACTGTTATATTTGGGAAAAATTTTTAATTACATACATACAGGAAAGAATAGTTAGAAACTGAAACTATTCAAGATGTCATTGAACTGGCCTTGTCCTGTAGTCAGACTGATCTTGAATATCACCATAAAACCTCCGTCCAGCGACAGATGGAGATAGAGACAGGGACCCACATCGGAGCATTGGACTGAGCTCCCAAGGTCCAGTTGAAGAGCAGAAGGAGGGGGAAGAAGAGCAAGGACGTCAGGACCAGGAGGGTTTGGTCCACCCACTGAGACAGTGCCTGATCTAATGGGAGCTCACTAAAGCCAGATGGACTGGGACTAAACAAGCATGAGATCAAACTGGACCATCTGAATGTGGCTGACAATTGGTGCAAACTGAGAAGCCAATGATCATGGCACTGGGATTTGTCTCTACTGCATGTACTGGCTTTTTGGGATCCTATTCTATTTGGATGCATACTTTCCTAAGCCTGGATAGAGGGGGGAGGACCTTGGACTTCCCACAGGGCAGGGTACCCTGCCCTCTCTTAGGACTGGAGGGGGAGGGGAGGAGGATGAGTGGGGGAGCAGGAGGGAATGGGAGGAGGGGAGGAAGTGGAAATTTTGAATGGTATTATTTATAAAGCAATGAAAAAAGAAATTGAAATTATTAAAGAAAATAAATTTGGTAAATTACAGGGGTTTTGTTTAACTATGTACTTCCTATTACTCTCATCCCAGGAGTTAAAAAGTAATTATATTTGAGTTTCTGGCAAAGTGACCCTGTCAACACATTCTATCGACTTTTTCCAACTTTGTGTATAGCTTCCCCAGGATATACATAGAGAAATGAAAAATATCCACTAATAGTTGCCTTCTATTTACCATTTACTGAGTGCTCAGAATTAGGCTATGTACTTAAGATTCATTGTTTCATTTAATCCTCACAGTACTTTAAAAGAGCTTGTGCAATTATGATCATTCTATAGACCTGAAAACAGCCATAGAGAAGTTAGACAACAATCTCAAACACATGGCTAGTCAGCAGTAAACTGGAAATTCAGGCCAAAGTCTACCTTAATTATTGTAAATTTAATACGTTTTTGCTTTCAGTAAGTAGGTGAATAATGAGACCTGTGAAAAATGTTTCAGATTGGATACTTTAGCTTGATGGTGCTAAGCATGGAAATAGGTAATTTTCACATTATAATGTTTGGGGACTGGGTTGCCATACCTGAGAGTCTTTTATGCTGCAGTTTCATGGTGGCTGAAAATAAATTAAGCATTGTTGTCTTGTTTGCAAATGCTCTAAACAGGATGATAGTCAGGAGGTCATATTGTGCAGTATCTTCTTATCATTATGGTTAAAAATCTTTCATTGAAGTCTCTACTACACATTTCTTCTTATGGTTCTCTTAGGAAGCAATGTTCCCGTGGCCTTTCCCATTTCAATGTGTCTTATGAACAAAGATGATGATGCTTTTATGCTGGAATATTTTCACTAATTTTTGTTTAATTAAATAGCTTAGAAAGTAGAAGAAATTTCTTCCAGTACAAATGTCAGGCATGGTTGCTGTTTCTTATGAAGGATTTGAGTTTCCTATACTCAGAGTTCTCTCATGCTACAAAACACTGTATGCCAAGTGCCATGTGTCTTTGTATCAACTTTTGAATTTTAGGATCTAGAGCACATGTTCAAGAAAATCTTGATATGTTGGTTATTGCTGTTGTTATGAGAAATAATGTCCTTTGCTTCTGTTCAAAGAGTTATATCTTCTGCTAACATTCAGAACATGATGACAAATTAATTCACTAGTTTGTTAGTAGGATAAAGTCTAAGACACTTCACAATTCTCTAGTCTCATTGATCAAATATCACCATTCCTGTCTGTAATGGAGGATGTCATATAAATTGTAGAGCAAAAATGGAATATTTGACTTACAACATACTGCTCTGTAAGACTGGGCTTCTCCTTTAGTTGAGGCTTCTTTTTTGACTGATTTTGTTCTTTGACAATTTTATTCATGCATGCAGTACATTCAGATTACTGTCCCACTAACCCTCTTAAATCTCCAGCCCTATTACCCCACCTTCTTCCCTACAGAGCACCTTTCTCCCATTCATGTCTTCTTATCTTGTTCTGTGACTCGCTGAGTTTAACCAGTGCCATATTTGTTACCATGGATTTGGAGCTAGCAAGTGCAGAAAATTGGTGAATAGGTAATCAACAGGGCTTGTCACAACAAGTGCCATAGTAACAGGGAGAAGTTGACAATTACTTGCATACAGTTTCAGCTGAAGACTCTTAGCTTAAGAGAAAGCATCATTTTATTTGAGTGCTTGGTATTAGATATGACTTGTGCCTCAAAAGTCAGAATTTTGTTAGATAATAGTGGGTATGGCTTAACTGATTGGAAGATATCATAGGCAAAAGAATAATACATTTCAAGAGATCATGTAAAGAGATTAACATGTATGAATACTGGTTGCAATCCTGAGCACCACAAATTAAAAAAGATATAGTAAATAGTGTGAGAAATTCCAGCATATTTAGGGAGCAGTAAAGATGGCCTAATTTTTCTATCGTGTCTAACCTTCTCGTAGCTCATACAGCAGAGATACATTATTGGAATTTATAATGAACTCTGTGGATTTGGAAAAGGAATTTCATCAAAGTCCTACAATTGTACAACATGCTGCATGTCAAAATAAGATGTGCTGCTTAATTTATTGTCATGGTATATAATTATATAGTGACTCATGAATAACATGGAAGTAAAATGGTTCAAATATATTATAATACATTGTGTGAAAAATGTTTCAAAATTGAAAAAATATATCATTACTACAAATTTTGTGGTTAAGAGAGCAAATCAGCTGAGAACTCTCTCCAGTTGCTGCCCTATACTGCAGAGAGATGAGCTACACAATCAAAAAAACCAGTGGCATCTGTTTGAGAACCGAGGTACTAAGAACCATTTTTGCATTTGAAAAGAATCCAACATGTGCTATTCCTTTGAGGCCATGATTGTCAAAGTTGGCTTTTCTTTTTTCAATTCTATTGACCACTAGAACAGTAGAAATTTGATGTGAATAGTCACTGAATACATTTGTCTCATTGGCCTACTTTGAAAAAGTGATTTTCTTTTCCAATTACGTTTAAAACTATGCCATATCGTTCTGGTAAAGTGTTACTTAATATGCAAGATGCATTGTTATTTATAAAGTATGTTTCTTAAAAAAAAAGTCTAAACAAAAAAGTGAAAAAAAAAGAACTGGTACACTCCGTTATGCATTTTCTCATTTCTGGAGGATTTTGAACTTGATGTTTGTTTCTAGGGTTTCTACATCTGATACATCATTAGCCACAATAGTTACCTCCAATCATATATAAAGTATCTTGCTTTGATCACTGCTTTCTTCTTCCATTTAACACACATGCATACCACATACAGGCAATATGATGTACAGATAGGCTAAGACAAAAACTTCGACCCTGCTTATATTTTCATGTTAAACTTACAAAGTTAACTTTTAGTTTACCTCTTGTATGTGCCGAGTCACTCTTTGGGGGACGAGGATGGAAACAGGAATCAATATGTAACTAGAAATCAAAGATTTTAGTTTTAGAACTGGCATTTTGCTCAATAACTGTCAGATTATTTCCTTATTCTATGAATTCCATTAGGGTGAATTTTTATTTCTAGAATTTTTCCCTATCTTCCCTTTTAATGGCCTATCAAATGCATTATCCATTTGTGTGACCTGAGATTGCTCCTTTACTCAGCTCACAGAGGCACGAGCTGAGCGTGAGACCAACTGCAGAGAAAACTCCAAGTTGTCAGCTTTCATTTCGGGGCTAGTCTTTGTCAAGTCCTTCACCATTCTGTCACTGAGGAGTGTTACCGCAGTGCAAAAGGGTGGGATGAAACCCAGTCTATTTAGAGCCTGTCACTCTTTATGTCTTCCTTTGTGATAGACAGAAAATAGTAGTAGGCAAAGAATCCTGTTCTGAAATCCTAGTAAGGGAAATGCATCGAGGACAGAAGTGGAGACCCTGGTGGAGGTTCTTTTATCTTGAAAAATACTGCACTCCACATCTCATATAAGTTTTAATAACCTCAGAAATTAGCAATGCAAGTCATAATGCCTCTGCTATACTGTGTATCTATCGGTTTGAGGCACACAAGATGAGGCGTAAGGATAAAACACTTGGTCAGGAGAAGTTTGCTATGCCATTCACAAAAGGAGTATTTTAGGGGTTGACAAGTGACTTTCAATATCATTTGCAAAATAACCTACAAGTGAGTGCAAGTTCACGTGGTGCAGCTGGACTAGAGAAAGCCCAGGGAAGCCCAGAGTGCAGTGTTCTGCTTGACATCTCACTTGCATGTCTCCCTGGCTTCTCCAAATTTAAGATCTGATCACAGTGAAGCAGTGTTAATAAGAAAAAAATCTTTTCAGTTTTTTTTTGGATTTCAAGCTAAGTTTTGAATGATGAATGTTCACAACACGTTTACACATTGCTCCTGGTGCCATTTCCTTATTCAGTGAAATATTTGTCTACCATCTGCTGTACTATAGCACTATGCAGGGTGCATTGGGGATGCAAGGAAGGTGCAAAGCTCCAGCTGGGCCTCTTTCCCCAGGACCTTCTGATCTTCTAGGGAGGTTCACTCACTCTCCATTCCTGAGCATGTATGGGCAGGTACAATACAAATATTGGTATACTGTCATGTTCTCTTTAAGCTTCCTGAAAATAGACTTTGGGCAGAGGCCTTCCTTTGTCACCTTTAAAGCCTCCTATTCAGTATCAGGCTATCTCCCTGGTTCCACAATGGGGAAAGGAGGAAAGAGCAAACAGCTAAGAGTTCTAAAAGCATTGCACCCTTAAAAGGAGCTAGATTAAAAAATTCATATTCAACAGGGGTACTGTTGTTTATTCCATGGCATAAAAGACCTACAGTAAGAACAGAAAGGAGGAATCTCATCCATGAAGAAACCCAACTGGGAACTGTAGATGACAGTATCAACTTCCCTGGTTAATTTCCGCGGGATGTTTGCAAACTCCCGATTTAATAATGTTATTTTTTTTCCAGTTATTCTCTTATCCAGGCTACTCTAGTGGTCTTTGCTAAATATCAAAAACTGCCGATTTGATGGTTTTCCATTCATCTGCTGTTTATGTCTGCCTTCCATTTGCTATTTGAGTTTTTACTTTTATTTGCTATATACTTAATAAACTCACTCAGTTAAAACCCCAAGTATAGCTATTGGAGTTTGGTTTTGTTTTTGTTTTCTTTTCCACAGCAAGTGATATTCGGCTGAACTTTCTAGCTTCCATTTGAAATCTTGTTGGCTGTTTTTCAGGGAAAATAACATACATTCTGGTCTGTTCTTGAATGCCTAAATCTTCTCGGAAGGTGTAAATAGTCACATGGGGAGGCCTCTTACCTTTTAGTTACATTTATTAATGGTAATTCTATTAAGAACTGGGGTTAGAAATTAGGTAACATACCTAAGCTATGTCGCTGACCCTAGGTTTTAGCATTAATTAGTTAATTCAGGTATACTGGTAGTAGTGTTTATTAGGCAGCTGCCTGAGAATTCAGAGGAGAGCTATTCAGCTTCCTTATCACTAGCCTGCTAAGAAGTGTTCCACAAGTTCACAGAAAATGTTAAGGAAAGGCAAATATGATAAGTTCCATAAGATGGCTTGGATTCTTAAAAATTTACTTCTTTTTTATTTTATTTTATTTTTTATTTTATTAAAAATTTCTGCCTCCTCCCCGCCTCCCAATTACCCCCTCCTTCCTCCACTTCCCCTCCCTCTCCTGTCCAGAGAGCAGTAAGGGTTCCCTGCCCTGTGGGAAGTCCAAGTTCCTCCCACCTCCATCCAGGTCTAGGAAGGTGAGCATCCAAACAGGCCAGAACCCCCAAAGCCAGTATGTGTAGTAGGGTCCAAATCCAGTGTCATTGTCCTTGGCTTCTCAGCAGCCCTCATTGTCTTCCATGTTCAGGGAGACCGGTTTTATCCCATGCTTTTTCAGTCCCAGTCCAGCTGGGCTTGGTAAGCTCCGAATGGATCAGCCCCACCATCTCAGTGGGTGGGAGCACTCCTCGCAGTCCAGACTTCCTTGCTCATGTTTTCCTTCCTTCTGCTCCTCATTTGGACCTTGGGAGCTCAGTTCGGTGCACCACTGTGTGTCTCTGTCTTTATCTCCATCCATCGCCAGATGAAGGTTCCCTCACGGTCCTGACTTTCTTTCTCATGTTCTCCCTCCTTCTGCTCCTCATCAGGACCTTGGGAACTCAGTCCGACGCTCCAATGTGGGGCTCTGTCTCTAGCTCCATCCATCGGCAGATGAAGATTCGATGGTGATATGCAAGATAATCATCAGTATGGCTATACGATCTGGCCTTTTCCGACTCCCTCTCCTCAGCTGCCCATGGAACTAGCTGGGACCGTCTCACTGGATACCTGGGAACCCCTCTACAAAGCCTGCCTCCAATATAGAGAGGAGGACCTTTTGAGATGTTCAATATTTATAGAACTGCTTTCAAGCTGGTACTATTTCACTTACTTTCAACTATTTCTTGACTTCCTGGTTGTTGACTTTCACTTTTCCTCTCATTTCTGTCTTCTAAGTCTATGACTTTGTATATGAAATTATCCATTTGACATTTTCACTGGAGGACTGCATAGCTTTTTCCAGAGTGGCCAAGATTGAACTATCAAGTCCTTGTTGCTCTAGTCCAACCTGCACTTCTCCCAGTGTTTTTCATCTAAGACATCACTACCATCTATTTATCTTCTCAAGCAAACAGTCTTTGTGTGATCTCTATTTGAATTTTTACTTTGTTATCATTTTTTCTAATTTTTCTACACTGTGCTACTTAGCATGTCTGTCACATAGTGAGGGTTATTAGATATCTGTTGAATAGTATATTCTACTAATTAATCCCAATTCTAGCCTTATGTGGCTAGTTTTATGTGGCTTTGGACAGGAAGGTGTTTTGCTCCTTATTTCTAGTATTATCTTTCCCTCCCTTGTGACTACTCGAGTAACCTGGTCCTGGGATAGTACTGTTAGATTACTGTAAGGATTTAGAGGAAGGGGATAGGATGGGAGAATACAGGAGATTCATGGAAGAAGACCATTTTTTTTTTAAATAGGAGAGGTAGAAACAAAGGAGTGATATTTCTGCCTGAAGAAATGAGCGAGGGAAACTGTAGAGCTAGGAAAGCACTGAGTACTTCGAGAACATGGTAAATAGACATTTCTGAAAAGGGGTGGAATTGAAGCCTCAGCTAGAAAAGTAGGCTACTGGCATTTTGTGGAGAGAAAAAGTTCCTTAAATTCATCTGGGAATTATGGCCGTACTTGGTAAAAGCATGCAATATGAACTCTGCACTAAAACTGTTAAACCGTAAATGAGAGCTGCATAGACAGTATGAAATTAAAATCTGTTCCATTAGGTTATGACCAATTTCCCTGTGAGATGAGTGTGGCTTAATTTTAAAGAATTTCATAGAAACATGCTTCTTTTGACACTGTTAATATTTCTTGTTAAAATTCTTCACATGCTCACCATGCACTTGAATGTACTGTGAAATTCTATAAGTGCAATTACCCTCCTTGTCATATTACCAACATACATGTGTGAGAGTCACCCACTCTGTGAACATAACACTTTGCCCCTAGAGATGAAGGACAAATTCAACCCCAAGGTAGTAGAAATTAGGTGGTGAAAGGGAGGGACTCTGATTTTCCTTGGGTCTTCTCATTTAAGGAGCCTCCTCTGGTTTCAGCATCAGGGAATAATTAGTGTGTGCTAAAGAATATTGTAAATTATTGTTCAGTTCAGGAAGAACAATTACAGAACACTCAGCGGATCCGTGTTCCAAGTTCCTTACTTTAAAGCATTTGTTAGTTGCTCCCTTCTGTAAACTGGGGGCCACCCAGCAAGTTTCTGCGTTTCATAGTGATTATTTCACTAGATGCATCTCTCTCCCTCTCCCTCTCCCTCTCCCCCCCTCTCTCTCTCTCTCTCTCTCTCTCTCTCTCTCTCTCTCTCTCTCTCTCTCTCTCTCTCCCTCTCTCTCTCTCTCTCTCTCTCTCTCTCTCTCTCTCTCTCTCTCTCTCTCCGGATGTGCTTTCCCTTTGGGTGGATTACACTGAATTGGCAATGTTCCTGTAGATACTGAGCCAACACATATTTTCCATGAATCCAGAAGAGGAATGTCATTTTAATTACAGCCGGATTCAGGAAAACTAGAAACTCATGTCCTAGAATGTGAAAGCTCATCGTGTGGGTGAAAGTAAACAGACATTTTCTAGATCTAGGATCTATGGGCTTCTGCACTGAAAGAAGCAGGCTTGAATTTAGCATTAGAGTTATATTAACAACTAGAACTACTGAGCAAGCGGGGGCTTCCGAATCAGGCAATGTCCTTTGTGCTCCTGGAAGTTTTTCTCTTTTCATTTAATTTTTATTCACATGTATCTATTGTACAAAGTGATAGATTTCATAATGATATTTTCATTCAAGTGTATTATGTAATTTAGCCATATTCATTCTCCATCAACTTATCCTGTCCCTTCTTCACTCTTCTCCAAAAGTGTCTCGTCTACTGTCATGTCACATCGACAATGATTTTATATAGATAATATAAAAGCTAGGATATAGATATAAAAGAAAATATGCACCGGTCTTTCTGTGTCTGGCTTATTTTGGATAAGAAGATGCTCAGGGTCTAGGTGCAAAAAATACTATATTCAGGATTCCTCCTAAATGAGTACATTTTAGTTTCTTTTCCCAGAAAAATAAAAAAAAAACGAGTAGCCCTGTGAGATTATGGATATGTTAATTTGCTTCACTGTAGTAACTTTTAAACTGTCTGAATATATCCCACAACATGATGTATATCTTAAATGCTCAATTTAGTATGATCTTCTAAATTACTGCTCCTTGTAAATTAGTTTTACTATCCTTGTTTTTTTGTGTTCCAAAAGTGAAGATGAGAAAAAAAAATCTACTTCTTAGGGTTGTTTCAGGATTGCGTGAGATTGCAAAGTACACAAGACACATTGTGTGCTATATATGTTGCATTTAGAATGTATTTTCATCGTTGTGTATGTGTGCGTGTGTGTGTGATGTGTGTGTGTGTGTGTGTGTGTGTGTGTGTGAGAGAGAGAGAGAGAGAGAGAGAGAGAGAGCGCCTGTGTGGAGGTCAGAGAGAGAACATTTTTACAAACTGTTGTCTTCCTCATTGTGTATACTGATTCCAGGGATTAAAGTCAGGTCACAAGGTTCCAGCCTTGTGTGCTATGTATTTTTACCTGCAGAAGCCACCTCACTGGTCAATAAATGCCACTTTTAAAATGTTTCATCAATGAGGAGATTTGAGAAACTATAAGACAAGTGACAACGTATTCCCTATGCAGTTGTACTTCACATACGTGCAAGATTCACAAGGCAGAGAGTTTATTTTCTTCTCTGATTCCTAGAATAAGAAGTCAAGTAAATGAAAATCAATGTTTGGTATGGGTAAACTTAAACTTTGAGTTTCATGACTTCCTGTATCCTAAAGGGTGGGGATTGTATTGGGCTTAGGATAAAATTCAACAATGACATAAAAGTTAGGAGAGGCTTCCTTTCATTTTTTTGCAAGAAACTGTGTGTGTGTGTGTGTGTGTGTGTGTGTGTGTTCACACAGCTTATGTGTAACTACCCATGTACATGCATGCCACCTATGTCTGGGAACAGCTGTGTTGACACCTTGGACTAAATAATGAAGCCATAAATAATTAGTTTTAACTGTGGAAAACAAACAAGTTCAGTAACGAGGCAAGGACTTGTACAGAAAATGAGATTAGAGATAGATTTTAAAACATGAACAGAATCAAATAGCAAGACTGTATCAATTGCAAATGCAGAGATTGGAAAGAGATCTTTGAAATTAATTTAACTTCCTACCCAATGCATAAATTCTCTCTATCATGTATCACATCCATAACAATTGGCCATCCCATGATCACAAATACTAGTGAGGCTATAGCAGGGGTGAAGAAGTATTATGTGCTTCTGGAATAGATGTAAATTTATCCTATCACTTTGAAATAAGCATGGACTTTCCTTGAAAACCTAAATATAATTTCCAGCCTCAATATGAGAGATTTTCCTTGGAAACCTAAATATAGAATCCAGCCACAATATGATGATGGAGGCGGGTCTTCTATCAATCTGTTGATTTCATTGGTTAATTAATAAAGAAAACTGCTTGGCCTAATAGGTTAGAAAATAGGTGGGTGGAGTAGACAGAACAGGAAGAAGGAAGTGAGGTAGATGGCTCAGACAATTGCCCTGCCTCTACAACCAGTTGCAATGAAGCCAGCCACCAGGTCAGACATGCTGAAACTTTCCGGGTAAGACACCATTCATGGTGTTACATAGATTATTAGATATGTGTTAATCAAGATGTGAGTAAGAGGCAGAAAATGGGCCAGGCAGTGTTTAAAAGAATACAGTTTCCGTGTAATTGTTTTGGGGCATAAGCTAGCCGGCAGCTGGGAGCCTGGCGGGATGAAAAGCAGGCCTGCCTGCCGAGCTCCACACTACAATATGAGAGATTTTGCCTTGTTTTGTAGTGTTTGGTTGTTGTCTCTTGGAGGCCTGGTCTTTTCCGAAGGGAAGTGGAGGGTGAGTGGATGGAGAGAGTGTTTTTGAATAGAATATTTGTTTAACTAAGAAAACATTGTTACACTTGTGTGTATTGCAGGATAATTGTTTAACTATAGAAAGATGTGTTACTTTTGTTTATGCTGCATTTATTTAATTAGGTAAAGATGTGTTGCTGTTTTGCCTTGCCTGGCTAAGGTACCTGATTGGTCTTATAAAAACCTGAATGGCCAACAGATAAATAGAGGGATAAACAGGGCTGGTGGGCAGAGAGTATAAATAGTAGGAGAAATTTAGGCTAAAGAAAGGAAAGAGTGAAGGAGAAAGAGGGGGAAATGCCTGGGGTCAGCTAGCCGTACAGCTGCCAGCCAGACATGGAAGAATTAGGAAAGTAGGACATACAGAATAAAGGAAAAGTAAAAAGCACCAAGGCAAAACATAGGTGATGAAGAGAACCAAGTTGCATTGACTTATAAGAGCTAGTGGGACAAGTATAAGATTCATAACTAATAATAAGTCTCCATGTCATGATTTGGGGAATTGTGATCTGAGAAAGCCTGAAACAGAAGAGAGGATCAGAGGGACCTGGGGAAATTGAAGGGAGATGTATGGTATTAGAGAAGAATCTAATTTCAACAAAAATAAAGTAGTTAAGAAATGAATCATTTTATGATTCAACATTTCCACTTCTGGATATATAGTCAAGGGAAGCTAAGTCAGTATGCTACAGAAATACTTGTTATTGGTGTTATTTACCATACTCTTCACAGTAGCCCAAATATGGTCAGTTTATGTGCCAATCAACTGATGAATTCATAAGGAAAATGTGGTACCTATACACAAGGATGTTTTTCTGTGTCTTGTATGTCACTTAGAATGAGGGTTTTTTTAGGTTCATTCATTTTGGGATGAATACTAGGGTTTATCTCTCTTTTAAGCCTAGATAATCTGTTTCTATTTTCCATACTTTTTAGCATTTATTAATTGACAGTTTGGTTGTTTGAATTTCTTAGTTACTGTGAATAATATATTAAATACGAGGCTACATATGTTTTTGATAGACTGTTTTCATTATTATACATATATACATTTCATTTTATACATACATATATATTCATCAGTATGATTGCTGGGTTATATAATAAATCAGTTTTTAAGTTGTTAAGGGCATTGATACTGTTTTCAATAATGTCTAAACTGATTTACATTCCTACCAGAAGGGTATAATGATTTCCTTTTCTGTCAGTATTTGTTATCTTTTGTCTTTTTAATAATAGTCATTCTTACTGAAGTTAGGTAATATCTCATTGTGATCTTGACTTGCATTTCCTTCATGATTAGCGATATTGAACCCTTTGTTCCTGTCTATTTCTTTGTCTTCTTTGGAGAAATAGCTATTTAGGTATCTGGTTGGCTCTTGAATTGGGCTACTTTTCTACTCTTGAGTTGTATGAATTCTCCATATACTTTGAAACTAAAAATCTTGTAAGTTATAGGGTTTGTAAGCAGTTTCTGATCCATAGATCTGTCATTTAAATTTCTCATTTGTTATGCAGAATCTTTGTTTGATGCAGTCCCATTTCTTTCTTTTTGTTTTGTTGCCTGTACATGTTGTGGCAATGGTCAGGACCAGTGTCAAGGATCTTGTTATCTTCCCTTGTTTTCTTCTAGGCATTCTATGCTCTTTTTTATATTTGCATATTTTATCCATTTCTAGTTCACTTTGATGTAAGGTTTGTATCCATTTCCATTCTTTGATACATGGAATTCAGTGTTCTGAGGAGTACTTATTGAAGAGAGGATTCTTTCCTCATTGTGCCTTTTTGGTGCTCTAATTCAACTATACCAGACTGTATATATTTAGATGTAGTGGTAGTATTTTCCACGCAGGTTTGCCATATTTCAGACTCGTGCTTATTCATTACAATGCTTTCCAGGTGTGCAATTCTTCTTAGTTATCCTGTGACTGTAAATTCTTTGTTAGCTGAAGATTATTTTCTAAAATGAAGTTAACTTTTAAAGTTTCAGCCCTCATACCTTAGGCTTCAGAGAATAACACAAGAGGCTTGAAACAAATGAAGACATGTGAATGAAGGGCCTATGATGTTACTCCGTATTAAAATCTACCCTTAAATAATACTTACTGTACTTAAAAAACCTACATCTCTTTTATTTTTGATAATTTTAATTTCTGTGAGGGTGGGGGTTTTCCCTCATTAAGACACCAAGGACATAGAAGAAAAACAATAGAGAGCCAGGCAGGTCAGGGTCAGTCAAGGCTTCTGGGGAAGCTATGGGAAAACTATACAGAGGGCTCCAGCTTCCAGAAAGATCTCTATTTACGTCTTTCATGTGATGTGCATCCTAGTTACCTTCAAGTGAAAGAATCTCATCAGGAACAGCAGCGCTGGGCTCCTCCACTGGCACCTCACCTTCCTCAGTGCCTAGACCTAGTTTGATCATGTAATAAATTCCATGGCATTGGGTCTTGAGATTCTCAAGGGAGAAGGAAGAGAAGAGCAGTTGCAAACAGCAGCACCTCTAAGTTCTTGATGGCTTTGTCATTTTTGTCCTCCTTGGTGTTCTGCTGCAGGGTCTCCATAGTGGGGTGGTTGGGGTTAGTGTCTAGGAACAGCATGTAGCCTATTGTAGAATTGTTTCAAAATTCGTGCACCTTCATGATCCATTCCATGTTGGCTGTGCAGCCATTGGTGCTTCTCACAATACAATAGGCTGTAGACATGACTGCTGGAGATGGTCACTTTCTCAACCTTCTTATCCAAGATCTCCTCCATGAGCTTACCAAGATTCTCAAACTTTGCCTTGCTCTCTTGCATTTATTTTCTTTTCCTCTTCATTCTCTGGTAGCTCCAGGCTCTCCTTAGTCACCGAGACCAGTTGTTTCCATTAAACTCTTTAAGCTTCTGTACTTAGTGCTAATCAGTAGGCTCAGTCATATCACCACCTCAAAGCTTCACTTCTGCACATGCTCCACAAAGGCAGTTTGATACCTGCTTTTTGCTCTGACCAGTGACGTAGTGGATGGATTCGGTGTCTCCTTAGCGTGAGACACATGGAAGTCATCTCATCTCCAGACTGAGAAGTGTGATGGCGCAGAAGCTCAGGGAGGCATCACAGGTTAGTGGAATCTTCTTGGATTCCAAGCTTCAGATTCTAGTTCTCTTTGTCTTCTGCCACATAAGAGACAAACTCAAGGTATTTCTTCAAAATGTTTTTTTTTTTTGTAGATAACTTTCAAGAGTTTGCTATTCTCAGGAGATTCTCAGGGGTAGGTACTGTAGTCAATCAATCCACAGATACAGTTGAGGTATTCAAGTATCAGCTCATCACAGCTGCCCATGATGAACACAAGATGAATGTAAGAGTGATGTGGTTTTCCCTGTTCTCAAAGAGGCTAAAGGGAGTCTGCTGCAGGATGAAGATCAATGTTTTGAATTCTGACAAATCTACAGAGAAGTATTTGACTTCCAAGTAGTCTTCCCACTTATTGGGAATTCATAATTATATAGAATTCATCATATTCATTCTGAATGAAATCATCAGGGTTTCTGGTCCAAATATGCTTGATTTTATCCAGTTCTTTCTGATCAAGGTATTACTCCTTAATACTCTTGGTTTTCTTTTTCTTTTATTTTTCTTTTCCACTTTCCTCATTCACTCCCATATTTTCAATATTAGGCTTCTCTTAATTCTTATATTTTTCTCCTCTTTCTCACCTTTCTCTTCATCTGCCTCATCAGTACTCGTTTCCTTCCTTTTCCAAATAGAGAATGATGGGATAGCTTATGACCTATGAGTGCTTATCCATCACTCCTTTGACCCTCATATCATATAGGTGTTCTGGTTGGTATTATTTGAGGTGAAGAATAATTTTTGTACCTTGGCCAATAGGTTCGTTGTGGTCTGCATATGTAGGGAAGGATCCACTAGCAGAAGACTCCATGAATACAGCTCATATTTTTGTTTTGTAATCACAACCACTTTCTGTACCACCAGATAGGCAGATACGAATCCAGTCCCAATCATGGACATGTCTGCACTAGTCTGGAGAGTCTCCACAAACATTTTTGTGCCAGGCTTGGCTATCGCTCCCAAGTTAGTTATGAGGTCAGCCTTGGTCATGCCAATGCCAATGTCTATCAAACTCAACTTGTGTTCCTGATGCCTGTGGATATTGTCAATTTCTAGATCTTTACCACTGCTCAACTTGAAAGGGTCCATCAGGTTATCATAGTGAATCTTGATCAAGGTATTGGAAGCATTAGAGATCAACTACTGGAGGAAAATTTCCTTGTTCGAGAAAGTCTAGATGATGAGGAACATGAGCTGAGATGTTTCTGCCTGAAGGAACGATTTCTTCTAGAAAGACAAAGAAAATCTCTACCTTCTCTCCTTCATTGGGCACTTTCTCAGGCATACTGAAGGAAAAACACTAAAGAAGTTCAGAACAGGGTGCGCCAGGACTATGTTTGACTCACATGTAGCAGTTAGCTTGTGAGGTGATGAGGTTGAGAGGTGGTGAGGGGGTGAGGAATGACTTCTGGCTTCACTGTTATGAACCTAACACTATGCTTTTATGAGATTTTTGGCTTGTCCTTGTTTTGCCATTTCTAATGGTTGAAAGTACTTCTGAGTTGGATTATCAGTTAGTGTAGCTATTATTGTCTTCTCCTTTAGTGTCATCTCCAGCACCAGCAGATATAGTTGTTTAAAATTTTTAAGTCACTTGATTGATGTGTTGTTCTTCTCGGGAACACCCGGGAAAGGACAGGCCTTCCCTGTTCTACAGTGATTGCCTCGCTGTCTGCCCAGCCCATATGAAATCAACAAAATTGAACTGTTCCAGTTTCATTTCATAAAGTTGTAAAAATGTAATTAGCAGCTTGTTTTGAGAATATATGTTATGAAAATAATCAATTTGTTGCTTTGTTGTTATTAAACTTAACTAAAGACTTGTTTTTTTCCCCCAATGGATTTACCTTTCTTTCTGTGTAATGCTGTTGCTGTTGCTGTTGCCTGGCATCACTTTTTAAAAGGGGTACGGTGGCAAGGACTTAGTCTTCATAATGTGCTGGCCCCTGGAAGTCTGACTGTGCTCCAGTGAGCATATGAGCAACACAAACTGGACTTGGTGCATTGTTTTTTTTTGGGGGGGGGGAAGAAAGCTCTAGGGTGCGGAGTGGATCTGGGAGGACTGGGAAGTGAGTGTGATCAGGGTGCATTCTGAGAAACTCCCAAATAATCAATAAAAATATTATGGTGTGAAAAAACTGTTCCCTTACTGGGTGGACTGTTGGCAAGAAACATTTTGTGTCTTGGAGCTTAACTGCTGTACCTTTTTTTTCTTTTGATGGTGAAGCTAGATGATTAGGTACCAATAAATATAGGAACAATATAGGAAGCTTGAAACTTGTATGTTCTTCTACTTACCTGCCTTATAAGAGGGGAGATTATACCTCACATGATCTTAATATAGTACTAGGTCTGTGAAAAATAATGGATTATTCATACTTACAGATTATTTATCGTGTTCCTGATAATGCGTTAAATATTTTATGTGTTGTTACTCACTTTGCTTAATTTTTCTAACAGTTTCTCACAGGTTTTCTTGGTCTTTTCATTGTTTCCATTTTATAGATAATGAAAGGGAAGTTGGAACTCAGGAAAGTTAAGCAATATTCTCAAGTGAAAATGTCCACAAAGTCAAAGAGCCTGGGGAGGGGTGGTTCAAACCAGCATGATGACACAACTTTCCTCTTTGTTCTCAACCTGTATGCTATATGCCTTATTGGAACAAATGGGTGGTGTCTCAGCATTTGGGTAAAGATTAGGAATTTACAGGTGCAGCTGGAAGAAAAAGATTTGACTTAATCTTGTCAGATTTTCTCAAAACATATTTTTTTCTACCAGATGTCTGTTTTCTTTCATTTTACATTAATAAACCTGTTCTAAATGTGTGTTTACTTGATAAACAGTTAATGATAATGCTTTCCACCTGTAGTTCTCAGAAAAGACTTTAAAGTTAAAGTGCAATTACGATTAATGTGTATGAAAATGAAAATTGTCAAATTAACCTAGAATATTACAGTGCAGAATGTAATGTGGCAACAGTTTAGCATAAAAAGAAGCCTGAATAATTAGGCACCATCTCTCCACATAGAGGAGCCTATGGCCTCACAGCCATAGAAGCTTGAAATGGACTTGGATCTTAGCATTTCCCTCTCCTTTCTTTTCTGCTTAACACTTAACAAATTCATCACAAAATAACAAGTTTCCTCATCACATTTTAATAATATTCATATTTGGTTGACACTCTGCACCTCCTCATCTCTCTACTCCCTTCTCCGTCCCAGCTGTGCCTTTCTGCTTTCAGTATTTCCCTTTATACTTGCATCTATCATGTGTTCTATTGCCCTTACACCTACCCTTATGGACTCTTTTTTCCCTGTCATTTATTCTTACTATTGCTGTTCTTATTATCAACTACCTTTTGCATTTAAAATGTAACTTTGCTCATGTTTAAAAATTGGATTATTTAAAAAAAGCAAAGGGTTATGCTTTAGTATTAATTATGAACTTGACACTGATTACAGTAGTTTGACAGGAGAATCTCAATTGAAAAGTTACCTGGAATAGATTGGCCTGTGGCCATGTCTGTGGGAGATTATGTTGTTTATTAATAGCTACATGGAGAGCCAACCTGCTGTGGGCAGTATCATCCTTAGGTGATCCTAGGCTCACTAAGAAAGCAAGCTAAATCTGGGCCTGTGAGTGAACTGGAAAGTAGTGTCCCTGTATGGTTTGTACTTCAAGATTCTTCTTGAGTTCCTGCCGTGAAATCCTGTATGGTGTAGGAGGGTCTTCTTTCTATGTGTTACTTTCATTGGTTAAATAAAGAAACTGCTTAGGCCTTTTGATAGAGCAGAACTTAGATAGGCAGGGAAGACAGGACTGGATGCTGGGAGGAAGAAGACAGTGTGGCAGATGCCATGGCTCTCCTCTCCAAGATGAATGCTGGTTAGACTCATGCCGGTAAACCACAGTCAAGTGGCAATACACATTAATAGAGATGGGTCAAACTAATATGTGAGAGTTAGCCAATAAGAGGCTAGATCTAATGGATCAGGGAGTGTTTAAATTAATATAATTTCCTTGTGGTTATTTCAGGGGTTAAGCTAGCCGGGTGGCAGGATACAGCCCGCCACTCCACATTACAATAGAGTGGCTCTCCAGCGTGAGCCTGGATTTTGTATATTGTGTTTTCTTTAAATTTTTTGACTGTAAAGGAGCTAAGTACAGAAAAACATTTTATTGTATGGGCTGCCAAACTAAACCAACATATATGTTCTAAAAATATCATGACTTCAAAATTTGGGTCTAAGGATATGATGCTTTGGAAAAAAAGGTTCTTCTTTTGTTTTCACAGAAGATGAGACCCTGTGGATTCCTTCTAGACCAATATGATATGATAGACCATGTCCTCCTGAAAGGTTGCTGTAAACACCCTCAAAAAATTACTTCACTCAACTGCCAACTGAGATGAATCTAGCACACAGGTTATACCATGAAAGACCTGATTAGCAGCATCCCCATTTAGCACGAAGCAGTTTGGAGAAAAATAACTGTGCCCATATTCCCAAATATTGTTTATAAATGTTCTTTTATATTTAAAGGAGGATATGATATAGATATGAATAGTTTGCATTGGTATAAATCTTGATTTATTGATACAAGTTTAAGGTCAATTTTGTTATATGTATATGTATTTCTGATCTTGATTAAGGTATTGTGATTGTGTAGTTCATTTAAAAATGTAATGTATAAAAAATAAAAAATGTAATGTATAATTAGGAAATATAGGTTGTTAATGGATAATCATCGATAATAGTCAAGCTTGTAGTCATGTTAGTTATATTTTCTAGATGTGCATAGATATATTTCAGATAGGCATTCTTCATATCTTTCAAAGATTACAAAATATGGCATTTAATGTTTTAATAACTTAGAGCTTTTCATGACAACGAGACATGTCTGCTCCTGGCAGCACCAATCTACTTCAAGAGGAAGATGGGCATCGAACAGGCTCCTTATGGAGTTGGTTAGACATTTGGGCAAGAAACTGCTCTTGCCTGGACTGTTACATAAACTGAACACAAAGAACCTGCAGAGAGAGGACTGCTGAACTTGCCTAAATGTGAGAGGTTCCTTCGGGGTTCTTGATTCATGAAAGAGTCTGTGAGAAATTCTGCAGGACACAGAAAAAAGTGACTGAACTGTCTTTGAAACTTCCTGCTTCATGGAAAAGTCTGCTGGATACTATGGGCCTGTAAGCCAAAGATGGATGCCCCAACGGTACAGAAAAAACTTTGGGTGACTGTCCAGGCAGTGAGATGTCTCTGTCATTTCTAGAGTTTTGGAAGTTGCTTATAATGCACTTCCTGTTTACTTAGGTAATATTATATCCTTCTGGAGTCTTTGATGGAGTTGAAGAATAGGTAGATAGTTATTGTTTTCCTTAGTTATGATAAAAGATAAAATAGATATAAATATTGTAACTGTAATTTTTGCTTTTTATATGTAATTTTACTATATTAAAGTGAAAGCCTTTCTTTTTTGTTTAAACAGAAAAAGGGAAAATGGTATAGGAGGATCTTCTTTCTATCTGTTGCTTTCATTGGTCAAATAAAGAAACTGCCTAGGCCTTTTGATAGGGCAGGATTTAGATAGGCGAGGAAGACAGGACTGGATGCTGGGAGGAAGAAGGCAGTGTGGCAGACACCATGGCTCTCTTTTCTGAGATGGACGCTGGTTAGATTCATGCCAGTAAGCCACAGTCAAGTGGCAATACACATTAATGGAGATAGGTTAAACTAATATGTGAGAGTTAGCCAATAAGAGGCTAGTGCTAATGGGCCAGGCAGTGTTCAAATTAATATAATTTCCATGTGGTTATTTCGGGGGTTAACCTATCCGGGTGGCAGGATGCAGCCTGCCACTCCACATTACAACACCTGTAAAAGGAGACTGCTCTTATGTTTCCTGGCTACCCAAACACAGAAACTGTATTAACTACAGCACTGTTTGGCCAATAACTCAAGCATATTCCTAGATAGCTCTTATATCTTAATTAACTAATTTCTATGAATCTATATCGCCATGAGGCTGTGCCTTACTGGTAAGGTTCTAGCGTCCTCTCCTTCGGCAATACATGGCATCTCCCTGACTCTGCTTACTCTCTATCTCTCTATTTCCATTCAGATTTCCTGCCTGGCTTTACTATGCTAAGCCATTTCCCTAAACAAATTTATTCACCAACCAATAAAAGCAACACATGTACAGAAGGACATCCCACATCAAAGTCCCTCAATGATGGACTATGACATGAAAGTGTATGCAAAACAATACTTCCCAAGTTGTTTTTGGTTATAGTTTCTTATCATACCAACGGAAGCTAGAACAGAGGAAAAGTCAAATCTTATTCCTTCATTACCTACTCTAGTTAGGATTCACTGTTTAGGTTCCTATGTATCACTTTAGAAGCTTTCTATGCATATATATTATTTATGCACACACATATACTAATACCTTGATTTTAAAGTGTTCAAACTGTCATAGTCTTTATCAATCTGATAAGTAGAAAATGATATCTTATTGTTTTTGTATTTATTCATTTTGTATTTAAGTATAAGTGAGTTTCAGTATGATCTGTATGTTTATTGGTAATTTGAATTTCTTATTCTATCTTCTACTCATTTGCTGTTTACTTGATTTTCTCACTGAATTTTAATAGCTCTTGAAATATGAAATAATTTTTCTTTTAAATGTAAAACAAATATTTTTTACTCTTTGTCTTATGCATTTTATTAGTAGCTTTAAATTTTTATGTAGCCAAGTTTATCAAAGATTTATCTTTAGATTCTGAGATTTTGTTTGTTTGTTTTACAAGGTAGAGTTTCTATATAGCTTTGGAGTCTGTAGATCAGTCTGACCTTGAACTCACAGAAATTCACCTGCCTCTGCCTCCCAAATGCTGGAATTAAAGGCATGCACCACCACCACCTGGCCAGATTCAGAGTTTTATATTCCCATTTAACAGCCTCTTTTACCCCAGTATAATTTTTAAAATTTTGCTCATGATTTACTTTAGTCTTTTTTATTTATTTTTTTTAGTTTTTTAAAAAAACTATTTTTTTTTCATTTTACACACCAATCCCAGTTCTCACTCCCTCCCCTCCTCCAGTTGCCTCCACCTTCCACCCCACCTCATTCCATCTCCCTTATAGAGGGTAAGGCACATTGTTTTGAGGAAGGACCAAGGCTGTCCCTACAATATTTAGGCTGAGCAAGGTATCCCTCCAAAGAGAATTGGTTCCAAAAAGCCAGTACAAGCAGTAGGGATAAATCCTGGTGCCGCTGCCAGTGGCCCCAGCCATACAACTGTCACCCACATTCAGAGGGCCTACTTTGCTCCTATGCTGGCTGGTTCCTTCCCTGTCTGGACAGAGCTGGTGTGCTCCCATTAGCTTAGGTAGGCTGTTTCAATGTGTATCCCCATCATGGTCTTGACCTCTTTGCTCATATTCTCACTCCTCCCATTCTTGAACTGGACTCTGGCAGCTCAGACCAGTACTCTGCTGTGGCTCTATGCATATGTCTCCATCAGTTGCTGTTTAAAGTTTCTATGGTTACATTTATGATAGAACTCAATCTGATTACAGGGCAAGAACAGTTCTAACACCCTCTCTACCATTGCTTAGGGTCTTAGCTGGGGTCATCCTTGTGGATTCCTGGGAATTTGTCTAGTGCCAGGTGTTTTGTTGGCCTCATAATGGCTCCTTCAATCAAGATATCTCTATCCTTGCCCTCCATCTCTATCCTTCCCCTATTTCAACTATCTCATTCCCTCAAGTTCTCTTTCCCCCTTCCCTTCTCACCTCCTCCTTCCCTCCTGCCTTCCCTTCTCTCCCCACCTCTATGCTCCCAATTTTGTCAGGAGATTTTGTCAATTTCTCCTTCCCAGGGGTTCTATATGTGTTTCTCTTAGAATTATCCTTGCTACTTAGCTTATCTGGGGTCATGGACTATATTCATCATCCTTTGCTTTACAGCTAGTATCCACTTATGAGTGAGTACATACCATGCTCATCTTTCTGTGTCTGTGTTAGCTCACTCAAGATGGCTTTTTCTAGTTCCACCAATTTACATGCAAATTTCAAGATGTCATTGTTTTTTTTAACCACTTGAGTAATACTACATTGTGTAAATGAAGTACATTTTCTTTATTCATTTTTGTTTTTTTTATATTTATTTATTTATTATGTATACAATATTCTGTCTGCGTGTATGCCTGCAGGCCAGAAGAGGGCACCAGACGTCATTACAGATGGTTGTGAGCCACCATGTGGTTGCTGGGAATTGAACTCAGGACCTCTGGAAGAGCAGGCAATGCTCTTAACCTCTGAGCCATCTCTCCAGCCCCTCTTTATTCATTTTTGGATTGAGGGTCATCTAGGTTGTTTCTAGGTTCTGGCTATTACAAATAATACTGCTATGAACATAGTTGAACAAATTCCCTTGTATGATTGAGCATTCTTTAGGTATATGCCCAAGATTGGTATTGTTGTGTCCTGAGGTAGGTTGTTTCCCAATTTTCTGAGAAAATGCCATACTGATTTCCAAAGTGGTTGTACACGTTTATATTCACACCAGCAATGGAGGAGTGTTCCCTTACTATGCATCCTCTTCAGCATAAGCTATCATTGGTGTTTTTCGTCTTAGACATTCTTACTGGTGTAATATGGTATTGCAGAGTCTTTTGATTTGCATTTTCCAGATGGCTAAGGATGCTGAAGATTTCCTTAAGTGTCTTTCAGCCATTTGAGATTCTTCTGTTGAGAATTCTCTGTTTAGATATTACCCTATTTTTAATTGGATTATTTGGTATTTTGATGTCTAATTTCTTGAGTTCTTTATTTGATTTTTTTCTCATTTTTTCATTAAAAATTTCCATCTCCTCCCCTTCTCCTCCCCCTTCCCTCCCCTCCCTTCCACCCATACCCCCACTCCCTCCCTCTCCAAGCCAAAGAGCCATCAGGGTTCCCTTCACTATGTTAAGTCCAAGGTCCTCCCAACTCCCCCTAAGTCCAGGAAGGTGAGCAACCAAACTGACAAGGCTCACAGTGAGCCCGTCCATGGTGTAGAGTTCATGCTCATCACCATTGTCCTTGGTTTCTCAGTCCTCCTCCACCGTCAGCCACATTCAGAGAGTCCGGTTTGGTCCCCTGTTCCATCAGTCCCATTCCAACTGGACTTGGTGGTCTCCCGTTAGATCTGTCCCACCGTCTCAATGGGTAAACACACCCCTCACGGTCCTGACTTCCTTGCTCATGATCTCCCTCCTTTTGCTCCTCATCAGGACCTTGGGAGCTCAGTCTGGTGCTCCTATATGGGGCTCTGTCATTTTCTCCATCCAATGCCAGGTGAAGGTTCTATGGTGATATGCAAGATATTCATTAGTATGATCAACCTACCACAGGACCCAGCAATCCCACTGTTGGGAATTTACCCAAGAGATGCCCAATCATATTACAAAAGCATTTGTTCAACTATGTTTATAGCAGCATTATTTGTAATAGCCAGAACCTGGAAACAACCTAGATCCCCTTCAGTGCAAGAATGGATGAAGAAAGTGTGGAATATATACATATTAGAGTACTACTCGGCAGTAAAAAATAATGACATCTTGAATTTTGCATGCAAATGGATGGAAATAGAAAACACCATCCTGAGTGAGGTAACCCAGGCCCAAAAAGATGAACATGGGATGTACTCACTCATAATTGGTTTCTAGCCATAAATAAAGGACATCGAGCCTATAATTTGTAAAAAAATCCTAGAGAAGCTAAATGAGAAGGTGAATCCAAAGAAAAACAAATAGTTATCCTCTTGAGTTCTTTATATATTTTGGAGATCAGTCCTCTGTCTGATGTGGGATTGGTGACCTTTTCCCATTCAGTAGGCTGCTGTTTTGTCTTATTGACTGTGTCCTTTGCTTTACAGAAGCTTCTCACTTTCAGGAGGTCCAATTTCTTTATTGTAGCTCTCAGTGTCTGTGCTACTGGTGTTACATTTAGGAAGTGGTCCCCTGTGCCTATGCATTGAAGGCTACTTCCCATTTTCTCTTCTATCAGGTTCAGTGTGGTTGGATTTATATTGAAGTCTTTAATCCATTTGGACTTGAGTTTTGTGCATAGGGATAGATATGGATATATTTTCATTCTTCTATATGTTGACATCAGGTTATGCCAGCACCATTTGTTGAAGATGCTTTCTTTTTCCAGTCTACCATTTTATCTTCTTTGCCAAAAATCAGGTGTTCATAATGTGTGGATTAATATCCGTGTTTTTGATTTGTTTTCATTGGCCAACCTGTTTGCCTTTATGTAAATACCAGGCTGTTTTCATTACTGTAGTTCCATAATAGAGCTTGATGTTAGAGATGGTGATACCTCTGAATGTTCCTTTAGTGTACAGGATTGTTTTGGCTGGCTGAGATTTTTCTTTTTCCATATGAAGTTGATTATTGCTCTTTTGAGGTTTGTGAATAATTGTGTAGTGATTTTGATGGGGATATCATCAAATCTATAGATTGCTTTTGGTAAGATTGCCAATTTTGTTATGTTGATCTTACCTATCCAAGGGCATGGGAAATCTTTCTACTTTCTGGTATCTTCTTCAATTTCCTTCTTCAACCACTTAAAGTTCTTGTCAAACAAATCTTTCACTTCTTTGGTTAGTGTTACCCTAAGATATTTTATACTATTGGTGGCTAATGTAAAGGGTGCTATTTCTCTGATTTCTTTTTCATTTTCTTTATCATTTGTGTGTAGGAGGTCTACTGATTTTTTTTAATTGATCTTGTATCTTTGTTAAGGAGGGAAAATTTGTAATTCTCTTTCTTGCTTGTGTCTGTGTGGTTTCGGGATCAGGGTAACTAGCCTCATAAAAAGAGTTTGGCAATGTCCCCTGTGTTTCTATTATGTGGAACAATTTGAGGAGTATAGTTATTAGTTCTTCTTTGAAGTTCTGGTAGAATTCTGCAAGGAAATCATCTGACTCTGGGCTTTTTTTTGGTTGGGAGGCTTTTGATGACTATTTCTATTTCATTACAGGTTATAGGTCTATTTAAATTGTTCACCTGGTTGTGATTTAATTTTGTTATGTGGTGTTTCCAATTTTCTGGAGTACAAGTTTTTGTAGTATAAACTAATAACTCTCTGGATTTCCTCCTTGTCTGTTGTTATGTTCCCCTTTTCATTTCTATTTTCTTAATTTAGATGTTCTCTCTCTACCTTTTGAATAGTTTGGATAAGGGTTTGCCTATCTTGTTGATTTTTAAAAGAACCAGTTCTTAGTTTCATTGTTTCTTTGTATTGTTTTCTTTGTTTATATTTTATTGATTTCAGCCCTTAACTTGATTATTTTCTGTAGTATACATCTCCTGGGTGAGTCTGCTTCTTTTTGTTCTAGAGCTCTTAAGTCACGGGTGTGAGATTTCTCCACTTTCTTCATATAGGCACTTAGTGTTATGAACTTTCCTCTTAGCACTGCTCTCATAGTGTCCCATAGGTTTGGGCACATTATGCCTTCGTTTTCATTCAATTCTAGGAAGTATTTAATTTCTTTCTCTATTTCTTCCTTGACCCAGGGGTGATTCAGTTGAGCACCATTCAATTTCCATCAGTTTGTAGACTTTCTGCCAATAGTGTTGTTGTTAAATTTTAACTTTAAACTATGGTGATCCTACAAGATACAGGGGATTATTCCATTTTTTTTTATCTGTTGAGGTTTGCTTTGTTACCCAGTATGTGATCAATTTTCGAGAAGGTTCCAGGTGGCTCTGAGAAGAAGATATATTCTTTTGTGTTTGGGTGAAATGATCTATAGATATCTATTTGAGTCATAACATCTGTTACTTCTCTTATTCTCTGTTAAGTTTCTGTCTGGATGACCTTTCCATTGGGGAGAGTGGGGTGTTGAAGTTTCCTATTAGTGGTGTGTGCGGTTTGATGTGTGATTTAAGCTTTAGTAATTTTTTTTTTACATATGTCTGTGCTCTTGTATTTGGGGCATAGATGTTCAGTATTAAGGCTTCATCCTGATGGATTTTTCCTGTAATATATATGAAGTGTCCTTTTCCAACCTTTCTGATAGATTTTCATTTGAAGTCTATTTTGTTAGATACTAGGTTCATTTGATTGGAAAATCTTTTCCCAACCCTTTATTCTGAGAGAGTGTCTGTCTTTGAGGTTGAGGTGTGTTTCTTGTTTACAGCAGAAGGATGGATCCTGCTTTTGTATCCATTCTGTTAGCCTATGTCTTTTTATAGGTGAATTGAGTCCATTGATGTTAAGAGATATTAATGACCACTGATTGTTAATTCCTGTTATTTTTTTGGTGGTAGTGTTTGTGTGCTTCCCTTCTTTGGGGTTTGCTAGTGGGAGGTTATCTTTTGCCTGAGCTTTTTTATTTTTTTTGGTTTATTTTTTTATATTTAAAAATTTCCATCTCCTCCCCCTTCCCTCCCCTCCTCTCCACCCATACCTCCCTCCCTCCCTCTCCATTGCCTGAGCTTTTGTGGGTGCATGTAGCTTACTTGGGTTAGAGTTTCCCTTCCAGTACTTTCTTTAGGGCTTGATTTGTGGATAAGCATTGCTTAAATCTGGTTTTGTCATGGAATATCTTATTTTCTCCATAGATGGTGATTGAAAGCTTTGCTGGGTATAGTAGTCTGGGTTTATATCTGTGGTCTTAATGTCTACAGGACATCTGTCCTGGACCTTCTGGCTCTCATGGTTTTCATTGAGAAGTCAGGTGTAATTGCCTTCATATGTGATTTGGCCTTTTTCCTTTTCATCTCATAATATTCTTTGTTTATTTTCTGTATGTTTTGCATTTTGATTATTATATGGTGATAAAACTTTTTTTGGTTCAGTTTATTTGGTGTTCTGTAAGCTTCTTACACCTTCATACGGATATCCTTCTTTGTTGGGGAAGTTTTCTTCTATGATTTTGTTAAATGTATTTTCTGTGCCTTTGAGCTGGAGTTCCTTTCCTTCTATCCCTATTATTCTTAGGTTTGGTCTTTACATGGTGTCCCAGATTTCCTGGATGTTTTGTGTTAAGAATTTGTTGGTTTTAACATTTTCTTTGACTGATGAATCTATTTCCTCTATAATATCTTCAACACCTGAGATTCTCCCTTCCATCTGTTGTATTCTGTTGGTACATTCGTTCCCATCCATTTTCCCAGATTTTCCATATCCAGAATTCCCTTGGTTTGTGTTTTTTTTATTGCCTGTTTTTCAGTGTTCAAGTCTTGAACTCTTTGCTTCACCTGTTTGTTTTTTCTTGGGTTTCTTAAAGAGATTTATTGATTTCTTCCAATTTTTTTGTTTGTCTTTTCCTCCATTTCTTTAAGGAAAAATTCCATTTCCTCTTTAATGGTCTCCAACATTCTCATAATGTTACATTTAAAATTGTTTTCTTCTGTTTCTTCTGAGTTAGGATGTTCAAATATTCCTGTTGTATGACCACTGGGTTTTGATGTTGCTATGTTGCTTTTTAGGTTTTTGAATGAATTATTGCATTGGCACCTACACATCTCCTCCGACAATTGGTGCTGGCAGTGTCTTTGCCTCTTTGTCCAATCCTTGAAGTTTCTATCTGTGTCTTTGGGAACTGTTCTTGGTCTGCTCTGTCCTGTCACTGTCTGTGTCTTGGGGAGTCGCTGAGGACTCTCTTGTCTGACTCTCTTGGTCCACTCTCTTGGTCTCCTCTGTGCAATAGCAGCTTGTGTTTCAGAGATTTTTTTCTTGGTCCTCTTTGTGCAGTTGCAGCCTGTGCTTCAGAGTTTCTCTGAAGTCGCTGGGGGTGATATATTGGAGGGTTTTGGGGTGGAGTTGGGCTCATATCTTACAGGGCCCCATCCACAGAGTGGGTGTTTTGGTACAGTCTACCTCTAGGAAGCTTGCCTGATGGCTGGCTAGAGAAGCTGAAGCAGGTGGGGGAGGGGCCTTGGGTTTTGCCCTGGTACTGAGGGCCTAGAGAGTGGGGTGCCCTGCTGTGCAGATCATCACTCACTTCTTGTTTTTTTTTTTTTTTTTTTTTTTTTTTTTGCAATCGCTGTCTGTGCTTCAGAGTTCCTCTGAGGCTGTGGGGGATAGGAGGGTTTGGGGGCAGAGTGCAACTTATAGTTTACAGGGTCTGATTGATGGAGTGAGGGTGTTGGAGCAACCTATCTGTAGAAAGTTTGCCTGTTGGCTGGCTAGAGTAGCTGATGTAGGTAGGGGAGGGGCCCGGGGCCTTGCCCTGCTACTGAGGGCCTAAAGATTGAAGTGCCCTGCTATGTGAGTGATCACTCACTTCTTGGTCCTCTCTGTGCAGTCACAGCCTGTACTTCAGCTGTATTTCAGAGTTTCTCTGAGGTGGCAGGAGATCTAGTTCTTCTTTTAAAACACATTTTAAGTTTTTATTTAGAAAGAAATACTGAATGACTTAATATAAACCAGATGCCCTGAGTGTTCATGAGGCTGTATATGTGTTAAGTAAATTATAAGAAACAATCTACTAAATATATAATGTGACTCTTTTTATTTTTTATGTATTTTTTTTCTCATTTTTTTATTAAAAATTTCAATCTCTTCCCCTCCTCCTCCCCCTTCCCTCCCCTCCCTTCCACCCATACCCCCACTCCCTCCCTCTCCAAGCCAAAGAGCCATCAGGGTTCCCTTCACTATGTTAAGTCCAAGGTCCTCCCAACTCCCCCTAAGTCCAGGAAGGTGAGCAACCAAACTGACAAGGCTCACAGTGAGCCCGTCCATGCTGTAGAGTTCATGCTCATTGCCGTTGTCCTTGGATTCTCAGTCCTCCTCCACCGTCAGCCACATTCAGAGAGTCCGGTTTGGTCCCCTGTTCCATCAGTCCCATTCCAACTGGACTTGGTGGTCTCCCGTTAGATCTGTCCCACCGTCTCAATGGGTAAACGCACTCCTCACGGTCCTGACTTCCTTGCTCATGATCTCCCTCCTTTTGCTCCTCATCAGGACCTTGGGAGCTCAGTCTGGTGCTCCTATGTGGAGCTCTGTCATTTTCTCCATCCAATGCCAGGTGAAGGTTCTATGGTGATATGCAAGATATTCATGAGTATGGCAATAGGATCTGGACATTTCTGGCACCCTCTCCTCAGCTGCCCAAGGAACAAGCTGGGGGCGTCTTCCTGGACACCTGGGAACCCATCTAGAGTCAAGTCTCTGCCAACCCTAGAATGGCTCCCTTAATTAAGATATATAATTCCTTGTTCCCATATTCACCCTTCCTATATCCCAACCATCCTATTACCCCCAAGCTCTTCCCATCCTCCACTTCACACTTTTCTCTCCCCATCCCCCCATCCCCCCATCCCACCCCACCCCCAGGTTCCCATTTTTTGTCCGGCAATCTTGTCTACTTCCAATATCCAGGAGGATAACTATATGTTTTTCTTTGGGTTCACCTTCTTATATAGCTTCTCTAGGATTTTTTACAAATTATAGGCTCGATGTCCTTTATTTATGGCTAGAAACCAATTATGAGTGAGTACATCCCGTGTTCATCTTTTTGGGCCTGGGTTACCTCACTCAGGATGGTGTTTTCTATTTCCATCCATTTGCATGCAAAATTCAAGATGTCATTGTTTTTTACCGCCGAGTAGTACTCTAATATGTATATATTCCACACTTTCTTCATCCATTCTTGCACTGAAGGGGATCTAGGTTGTTTCCAGGTTCTGGCTATTACAAATAATGCTGCTATAAACATAGTTGAACAAATGCTTTTGTAATATGATTGGGCATCTCTTGGGTAAATTCCCAACAGTGGGATTGCTGGGTCCTGGGGTAGGTTGATCCCGAATTTCCTGAGAAACCTCCACACTGCTTTCCAAAGCGGTTGTACAAGTTTGCATTCCCACCAGCAATGGATGAGTATACCCCTTACTCCACATCCTCTCCAGCAAAGGCTATCATTGGTGTTTTTGATTTTAGCCAGTCTGACAGGTGTAAGATGGTATCTCAACGTTGTTTTGATTTGCATTTCCCTGATTGCTAATGTGACTCTTAAAGCCCAAAATATATTTATAGATTTGAGAAACAAAGAGAGAACTGAAAGTTGGAACACATATTACATAATTTAGATGCTCTAGATATAGATAGAATCTGTGGTGTCTGGTAACTATTTACTCCATAAAGCATGGTCATTGATGGGTTCTACTCTCTTTGGGCAGCTCTTCACTGAATGATTGGGGTCATAGCAAATGTCTGATGGAGGCAGATTCTGAAGTTGTGTGTGTTAATGGTGCTAAGGTGTCTACTCCTGATCCAAAGGGCAGTGATGTTAATGAAACCCCAATTCTCCCAGTCCTGATGGTGTATAGCACCTATCTCTAGTGACATTATACTTTTGTCTCACCATTGATGAGATGTAAGTTTGGAATTCTCTTCCATGATTACTACTTACTTTTTTTTGTAGCCCCTGGAGCCCATCCATAAATTTTCTTGTAATCTGAAAGCAAAGAATATTCCATCTTAAGAATTTAAATTATGATATATTTTGAGTAAATATACATAAATTTTCTCTACATACAGTAAGATAAGAAGTGGTGTCCATGTATCTTTCAGAAGGATATTGAATCATGCAAGTGGTTAAAGAAGCTTCATTAGTAATTTGAGATTGTTGCATGGAATTTCTGGGGTAAGCACAGTTTTATCATTGTTTTTATGTTATAAAATTTCCAAATTTTGCATAAGCAATTCATTTATTAGAATTAAAAAATTTAAATAGATATTGCCTATGTATTTGTCCAATTTTAATGATACTTCAAAAGTGTTTGTGTTAAGTGGATACACCTAAATATTATGATGATTAAATCTAGAACAGCCTGGTAGTACATAGGCCAGTCTGGGTTATTTAGCAAGATCTCATTCTTAAGCTAAAACAGCAAAATATAATTTGACAGAAAACAGTGTGGTATTTTGAATAAGAAATGTCCCCCATGTATTTGAATACTTGGTCCAGGGAGGTGGTACTGTTTGGCAGGAAGTAGGGCCTTGCTGGAGGAAGTATGTCTTAGGGGGGCTGGCTTTGACAGTTTATAGTCATGCCTAACTTCCACTTCCAAGTTGTCTGCTTGTGTCTTGATGGACATGTGTTAACTTTCTCATTTGGTCATCTGCTGCCATGCCTCCTCTGCCATCAAAGACTATTGCTCTCAAATTATAAATCCAAATAAACTCTTACTTCTTTAAGTTACCTTGTTCATGGTATTTATCATAGTGAGTTTTGAGAAAATTTACCAGGCATAATTATTCTACCTAATACTACACACATCCACATCCATATACCCACACAACCAGTTTACAATGGAATTACATTCCAATAATAGGCACCATAAATGGAAGATATCACAAACATTCATTTTGACGGAAAAAATATCAGATGAACAGAAAGGTGAATTGCCTTTTCCAGTATCATACAATTAATAAGCAGTAACACTACCATCCAAACTGGGTACCATCTAACAAATGCTCTTAATCTACTATGGGATGCTGTCCTTTTCACCTTTATTTAAGCTGTGTCTGTGTCAGGCACTATGCAATTGTGAAAAAGGTTAGTCACATAGATGGAATTTCTCCTGATCAAAGTTGACATAGACTATTAGAACCTGAAGTGCTATAATTTAAGTCCAGTTGTTTATTGCAGAGGGAAAAAACTGGCAATAGAGGAAATTTCTCAACAAAAGCAGAGGAGATACTAAAAAGAGGAGAATTTTAATGTCTGTTCAGGAGATTTTAAATCTTAATTCTAACAAGGCTACTTCTTTTCCAACATCTTATAAGGAATGTTATCTGCTGAAATCCTCTTTGAAAATACAGAGAAGTAACATATTAATGTTGAATTCATCAGAAATTTTATCATCTTAGTATAGCATCAGAATACTCAATAACTCCTATAGCCATAATGATGAATATCTTGCATATCACCATAGAACCTTCATCTGGCGATGGATGGAGACAGAGACAGAGACCCACATTGGAGCACTGGACTGAGCTCCCAAGGTCCAAATGAGGAGCAGAAGGAGGGAGAACATGAGCAAGGAAGTCAGGACTGCAATGGGTGCATCCACCCACTGAGATGGTGGGGCTGATCTAATGGGAGCTCACTAAGGCCAGCTGGACTGGGACTGAAAAAGCATGGGATAAAATTGGACTCTCTGAACATGGAGGACAACGAGGGCTGCTGAGAAGCCAAGGACAGTGGCACTGGGTTTTGATCCTACTGCATGTACTGGCTTTGTGGGAGCCTAGCCTGGTTGGATGCACACCTTCCTAGACCTGGATGGAATGGGGAGGACCTTGGATTTCCCACAGGGCATGGAACCCTGACTGCTCTTAGGACTGGAAAGGGAGGGGGGAGGAGGAAGGGGGAGGAAAATGGGAGGCAGAGAGGAGGCAGAAATTTTTTAATAATAATAAAATAATAATAATACTCAATAACTGTAGTATTTAGCATGGAGAATTAACAAGCAGCATAAAATTAGTCAGGAACTGGCTTATATGTAAGGTTATGAACGACTGATGTTTAAGCCAGCTTTTAATTACTCAGGAATAATCATCCAGACTTTGACTTGCCAGACCACACCTCCCTTCTGCTGTGTGCCTTCTGGGTATTTTTCTGGTACTTTGATAGCTGCTTGATGTATGGTAAAAGCGTTGGTAGGAGAGAAGATTATAATGATTGGCTCAATACAGGTCTTGTTGCCATCTGTGGATGTATTCTTTCCCCATTAGTTTGGCTAGTGAAGAAAGGGCCATTTGGTGCTTTGCCGAGAAGATACATGCTATAAGGGTAATTTAAGGATTCTCTTTGCCAATAATCTTCTTCATAACATAGAACTGGGAATTTTTACTGGGCTTTCAGATCTAGGTGCAGTTTTCTATATTCTCAAGTTGTGTTGGCTTTGAGCAACATAATTATTTGATGTCAACAAACAAGGAAACTGCTCTTTGTCAGAGGAATCTGGGATATCCACTTCTAACTTAGTTGAAGCTGTTCAGAGTCCAGCTGTTTGGGACCCAACTTTGAAATGATTCTAAGTGGCTGCTGGTTAGTCAAGTGCCCTTTTCTGGCTGATATTGTGATGAAGTCTACTGACATGCTTCTTTTCTAAGCCCACTGAGATTACTAGGAAAGTGGGTACTGCATCACCAGTTTGTAAGGATGGTTTCTTTTTCAGAATGATTTCTTTTGGAAATATTATGAGAGAGGGTGAGATTATGGATCCCTAATTGTGGATGGATTCATTGAATCTTTTGGTTTCTTACATGGTGATTTGGAAGGGCTCAGCATCCAACTGTAACAATTAAGTTGTACCCAAAGATATGGTTTATGACCATTCATCAGGGGCTGTTTGTATTTTGCTATAGGTTCCCTTACCTACAGTGAGTGAGTTGTTTGCTATGGTTCCTGGGGTAGGATGAGAAACAAGTGTTTTCTTCTCTTGAGATCATTGAACCGTCAATGAAAAGTTTTGCCTGCTGCACACCCTTTGTAATATAATATGCAGTTGAACTGTTTACATATTTTTTATTCAGTGCTGTGACAGTTGTCTTTCTTAATCAGTGGTTTTACATAATTAAAACATTAGAAACCTAAAATTAGAGACAAATTCAGACATCCTTGACTTCTCCTTGGAGAACATCTGGCTATCCTTAAACAATCACCTGACCTCTTCCCAAGTCAGGCAGAAATCATCAACTTGGACTTTCTTTTGTCTGCAGACAGAATATCAAATTCTCTTTCTGGTGATCAATGTCTGGGATTAAATTAACTACCCAACAAAGAAACCCTGTCTCCAACCCCCCCCCCCCAATTAACTGCCCAAATACTCTTTTTCCTGACTAAAAGGGTCAGACATGCTGGCTTTCCTGAAGATAGGAGAAGTTCATGTCTTCTATCATAGGGTAACTGCTAGTAACTGCCATTTCTGTATGCTAAATCTTAATCCTACCTTCTATTTATACACTCTGACAATGACTAAGCAGTCATTGAATGCCATGCACTGTGTTGCTATGTGGGGACTACCTTATAGCTTATGGTGTTCCTTTGCTTTGTTATATAGTAGAAAGAAGCAAAGAATTAGGTTAGAATCACTTGAAGAAAGCTTACTACTCAATATTCAGATACTATACACTATATTGAAAGATAATAATTAATAAAACATCATTATTTTTCTAATAGTGTTTCCATACTGAAGTGCAATTTTAAGCTTAAAGACTTTCACTTGAGGAAATACCTCATTATTTCAAATATCTTTGAATCTGGATAAGAGAGATAAAGGGATAAGAGTCCCTTTCTTAGATTTTATTATCCACAATACCTATTCAGATGAAATAAATGTTTTATGTTTTTATTATTTTATGTGTATGAGTGTTTTTCCCTATAAGCATTTGTGTGTACTATGTGCAGGATCGGCTGGCAGAGGTAAGAAAAGTGAATTGGATCTCCAAAAACTAGAGTTATATGGATGGTTGTGAGCCATCAGGTGGGTGTTAGGAATCGAATACAAGTCCCTGCGAGAGCAGCATGTGCTCTTAACACTGTGTCATGTCTGCAAGCCCCAATCCAGATTTTTGACACCCCTTTCACTTGAAAAACTTACTGCTTTCAGCTATGAGACAAATTATGTATACCTTATAGAATTTATCTATATAGATAAATTTATTTATAGAATTTATCAGTGAAGTGTTTGTAAAACATCATAACCACACTCAGTGTAGTCAATCAATGTTTGACTTAAAATAGATGTAAATGTAGAATTCCATACCTACATACAATGTGCTTTGCTCATATTCACTCCTCCATTCCTGTGCCTGACTCCTCCAAGATCACCCTCCCCACAACCCTCCTAACTTCATGTCTCTGAATGTTTTCTAACAATGCACTCAGTCCAATGTTCTCATCCAATAAGAACAATTGCCCATAGTCTCCTGGGTGTGGGTTCACCTACTGGAGTTTGATCTTGACCTACCAGAAACCACATTTTTAAGGCAAACTAACTCTCCTTCTCCTAGTATCCATTAATGACAACAACTCTTCAGCCAGGAGTGGGGGCTCATGGACCTCTCACTAATCCATGCTTGAATGTTGACTGACTCGATCTCGTGAGTCTTCAATAGACAACCATGGGTGCTGTGAGCTCTTGATTACAACGTTCTATCATTTCTAGAAGATACATTTGTGCCTAAACCTTTCCTGACCTCCAGCTCTTATGATATTTTCATCCTCTCTTCCATGATGGCCTCTGAGCTTTAGGGTAAGAGACAATGTAGTATAGATGTACCGTTTAATGGTGAGCATGGAGAAGTATATTATAAAAATAAATGCACGTATTCATAAGCATGTGATCACACACCCAAACAAAAACTATGAAAGATCCTTTGAGGGGCTGCTTCTAAAAGTAAGCTGGCCATTTTCTTCCTAAAACAAAGGTATTTAAAATTTGAATAATATAGCCTATTTTTAGGACAGTGGTTATTCTGACTTATACACTATTATATGCTAGTGCTATTTCTTGTTTGGGAAGCCCAACTTGCTTAGGAAAATTCAAATAAGAAAAATATAGCCTGTGATTGAAGCCCCTGACTCTACAGAGACCAGGCCAACACCCTGAACCCCAGTTAAAACCTCCCTCACCCTTTGTGTGACTGCCCAATATAACCCCAATTGCCTCTCCTCTCCTTGCCACCATTTCCCAGCCCATACCTCTGTCAGAAGCCTCCTCTTCCTCCAGAGGCCAGGCCAGTATCCTGAATCCCAGGTAAGACCACTTCCCACCATGCCCACACTTGCAGAGCACAACTCCAACTACTCTTCTTCTTCTTCTTATCACCATATCCTGGACCACACCTCCCATGGAAGCCACTCCCATTGTCCCACCCATGTCTGCTGAATATAACCCCAATCTCTTGTCCCCTTCTTGTCACCATGCCCAGACCCACACCTCTGACAGAAGCCTCCTCTTCTACCAGAAGCCAGAACAGTTTCTTGGGGGTAATACAGACCCCCCCAGTCTGCCCCTGCTTGCCCAGTATAACTCCAATTGCTCCTTTACTTCTCATCATCATATCCTGTCCCATACTCCTGGCAGAAGCCTTCCACTCTATCAAAGGCCAGATAAGAATCCTGATTCTCAGAAGACAGACCAGCATCCTGAACTTTAGAGATCAGGCTTATTTGCTGAAAACCAAGCAGCAAGCTTCTCTCCCAGCAGAATCCAGGCCAGTATCTGATCTCCAGAGAAACCCAGGCCAGACTAGAGGACACATACATACATAGCCAAAACTCCAGCCTCAAACTTGGGCAGCAATGTGGGTAGAGACCCTCTACCTAATCATAGGCTGTAGGATCCTGAAGACCAGAGAGGAATCAGAAACTAAAAAATAAAATACCCATTCAATGAAAGCAAGTCCAGAAATTTGCACCTAGACCTATATCACTCCAAATCCATATGCCAAAATAAGTATAAGAACCCAAATAACAGTAGACAGAGCAATGTGTCACCACTACAGCAAGCCCTAAATATTTCAACACAGCTGAAGCACAAGAATACCATCTTAAAATCAGCTTGATGATGATGATAGAAGTCCTTAAAGAAGAAATAGATAAATCAATGAAGAAATCAAGGAAAAAACAACCAAAAAATTGGAGAAAATCAATAAATATCATAAAGGATGTCAAGAAAATCAAGAAAAATTAGTCGATGGAAATGAATAGAACAGTTCAAGACCTAAAAATGTAAACAGAAACAAGAAAGAAAACACAAAACAATGGAATTCTGGAAATGGAAAATCTAGGTAAGCCAACAGAAATCAAAAGATGGGGAAGCACACTAGATACTCATCCCAGAAATGCAGAAATGGTTCAACATATGAAAATCCGTCAATATAGCCTACCATATATACAAACTAAAAAAAAAAACTCATATGATCATCTCAATAAATACTGAAAAAGCATTTGACAAAATCCAACACCTCTTCATGCTAAAATTCTTGAACAGATCAGGGATACAAGGAACATAAATACATAATAAAGCATTATACAGCAAGCCTATAGCCAACATCAAATTAAATGGAGAGAAACTCAAAGCAATTCCACTAAAATCAGGAACAAGACAAGGCTGTCCACTCTCTCCATATAATTTCAATATAGTATTCAATGTTCTAGCTGGAACAACAGACAGCCAAAGGAAATCAAGAGTATACAAACAACAAAGAAAGAAGTTAAAGTAGCATTCTTCACAGATGATATGATAGTATATATAAGTGACCACAAAAACTCTACCAGTGAAATACAGCTTATAAACAACTTTAGTGAAGTGGGTAGATATAAGATTAACTAACAAAACAAAACAGTAGCCCTGCTATATACATACAACAAATGGACTGAGAAAGAAATTATGGAAACAATACCCTTCACATTAGCTAAAAATAACATTAAATATCTTGTGTGTGTGTGTATGTGGGGGTGGGGGTAACTCTAACCAAACAAGTGAAAGACCTGTTTTATAAGAACTTAAAATTTTTGAAGAAAGCAATTAGAGAAGATATCAGAGGATGGAAAGGTCTCTCATGCTTATGGATTAGTAGGATTAACAGTAAAAATGGCCATTTTACCAAAAATAATATATAGATTCAGTGCAATCCCCATTAGAATCCCAACAAAATTCTTTACAGATATTGAAAGAACAATACTCAACTTCATATGGAAAAAATAAAAAAAAAACACAGGATAGCTAAAACAATCCTGTACAATAAAAGAACTGGAAGTATCAACACCTCTGATTTCAAACTTTACTACATAGCTATAGAAATAAAAATCACATGGAGGCCAGGTGGGCAGAGACAGGTGGATCTTTGTGAGTTCAAGGCCAGCTTACAAAATGAGTTCCAGGACATTTATTGCTACACAGAGAAACCCTGTCTTGAAAAAAGAACTAAAATAAGCAAGCAAACAAAACAAACAAAATCCCCCCAAAAGCAGCATGGGGTTTGCATTGAATTGTATACCCTATAAAAAATTCAAGTCCAAGTGGATAGAAGATTTCAACATAAATCCAGCCACATTGACCCTCATAGAAGAGGAAGTGGGAAGTAGCTTTGGATGCATGGGCAAAGGAGACCACTTTCTAACTATAACACCAGCAGCACAGACACTGAGAGTGAAAATTAATAAATGGGACCTCCTGAAACTGAGAAGCTTCTGTAAAGCAAAGGACATGGTCAACAAGACAAAACGACAGCCTATAGGATGGGAAAAGATCTTCACCAACCACTCATCGGACAGAGGGATGATCTCCAAATAGACAAAGAACTCAAGAAACTAGACATAAAAAAGAACCCAAACAATCCATTTAAAAATGGAGTACAGATCTAAACAGGGAAGTCTCAACAGAAGAATCTTGAATGACTGAGAAACACTTAAAGAAATGTTCAACTTCCTTAGCCATCAGAGAATTGCAAATCAAGATGACTGTATCTTACACCTGTCAGAATGTCTGAGATCAAAAGCATAAGTGACAACACCTGTTAGAATGGCTAAGCTCAAAACCACAAATGACAGCTCATGCTGACAAGGATGAGAATCAAGTGGAACACTGCGCTATTGCTGGAGAGAATACAAACTTGTACACCCCTTTTGGAAATCAATATGATAATTTCTCAGAAAATTGGCAATTGATATATCTCAAGGCCCAGTTATATCACTCTGGGGCATGGACCCAAAGGACACTAATATCTTACCACAAGAACACTTGCTCAACTAGGTACATTTGTAATATCCAGAAACTGGAAACAACCTAGATGTCCCTCAACAACAACAACAACAACAAAAAAAAAACCCTGATAGACAAAAGTGATATATTTATACATTGGAGTATTCCTTGGCTGTTTAAAAAATAACATGAAATTTGCAGGTGGATGGATGGAACTAGAAAAATCCTCAGTGAAGCAACCCAGATCCAGAAATACAAATATGTTATGTATTCACTTATAAGTGAATATTAGCTGTAAAATAAAAGATAAAAATGCTACAATCCACATACCCTGAGATGCTAAGTATCAGGGAAGTCTCAAGTGGAGGGGGACACTTGTATCATTCTGGGAAGAGGAAATAAAAGAGATTTTATGGGTGGACTGGGGGTGAGTGGGAATGGGAAAATGAGGGATCAACTGGGGGTGAGGAAGGGGAGGAGAGTACAGGAAGAGCCCACTGGAAAGGGAGTCATTTTAGGGTCATGTAGAAACTTAGGTAAGGGAAACTCTCAAGAATTTACAAGTTGACCCCACCTAAGACTCCTAAAAATAGTGAATACTACATAGACTGAACTGGCCAACTCCTGTGACCAGGCAGGACTTCCAGTGGAGGAATTGGAAAACCAACCCAGGCACATAAGCTTCAACCTACAGTTTGTCTTGCCTAAGGGATGTGCTGGAGTGAGGGTGGCACAGAGATTGTGGGAGTGGATAGCCATTGTGGAATATAAGTTGATGATGTGTTACATTTGTTTATGCTGTAAAACATTTGTTCAATGATGCAAGGATGTATTGCATTCTTTTACGGTACATTTGTTTAACTCTGTAAATCTGTGTTACTATACCTGTCTAAAAGACCTGATTGGTCTAGAAAGGAGCTGAACGCCCATAGCAGGATAGGCTGGACTGGCAGGCAGAGAGAATAAATAGGAAGAGTTGGAGGAGGGAATCAAGGATCAGGATAAGGAGGAAAACTCCAGGGGCCAGCCACCCAGTTACACAGAAAGTCAAGGAGTGAGAAGTAAAGAAAGGTATACAGAAATAGAGAATGGTAAAATGTCAGAGGCAAAACATAGATGGGATAAATTAAGAAAAGTTGACAAGAAACAAGCCAAGCTATGGTCAGGCATTTATAAAAAAGATCAAGCCTTGCGGGATGGTGGTGGCACATGTCATGCCTTTAAACCCAACACTCATGAGGCAGAGGCAGGCAGATCTCTGTCTTGAAAACCAAAAAAAAAGAAAAAAAGAACAAACCTCTATGTATTTATTTGGCAGCCCCCCAAAGAGCCAAGAGGGTTTTAAAAAACAACAACTACACCAACCAATGACAGTTTCAACCTGATACCCATGCATCTAGAATGATTCTATCCCTGACACAGCCTGGAGCACCAGGACCCAGAGGCTGGGTGGCTCAGAGACCTAGGATAGAACCAAACATGTCTTGGGGAAAATGTTAATGTAATAATGCCTAACGATATTCTGCTATACTCATGGATTGATGATTACCCCAGTTGTCATCAGAGACCCTTCATCCGATAACTGATGGAAACAGATGCAGACCCACAGCCAAACATTAGGCTGAGTTCAGGAAATCCTGCTGAAGAGAGGAAGGAAGGACTGTAGCAGCCAGAAAGATTAAGGACGCCATAAGAAAATCCCCAGAATCAACTAACCTGGGATCATAGGGGCTCACAAAGGCTGAATTGAGAACCAGGGAGCCTGCATAGAACTAACCTAGGCCCTCTGCATGTATGTTACAGGTGTGTAGCTTGGTCTTCTTGTGGGATTCCTAACAGTGGGAGCAGTGGCTGTCTCTGGCTTTTTTTCTAGCTTTTGGAACCTTATTCCTCATACAGGGTTGCCTTGCCCAACCTTCATACAAGAAAGTTGCTTAGTGTTACCGCAACTTAATATGCTATATTTTGTTGATACCCATGGAAAGAAAGCCTGCCCTTTTCTGAATAGAAATGGAGTAGGAGTAGAGGAGTGGATAGGGAAGGGCAGAGAGAAGGGAGGGAAGGACTGGGAGGAGAGGAGGTAGGGGAAACTGTGGTAGGAATACAAAATAAATAAAAATAAAAAATAAGAATACTATAAAGAAAACAAAAGAAAATATTGAAATATTTCTAAGAACCATACAGCATTGTATTTATATGAGATAGTAGTACCATTGTGTATTAAAAAGTGGGTTTTCCCACTGTAATGCAGACAAGGTTGGTATATTCTAAAACTGAATGTTTATCACTGAGAGGAGGCTTGTTGATTTGTTTAAATTATATACTATTGAGAGCCTCAAATCTTCAGGTATATGAAATCAAGAATCTTTATCTGTCTTTGTCCCTTCATGTGTGTGTGTGTGTGTGTGTATGTGTGTGTGTGTGAGAGAGAGAGAGAGAGAGAGAGAGAGAGAGAGAGAGAGAGAGAGAGAGAGAGAGAGAGAGAAAGGGAGGGAGAGAGAGAGAGGGAGAGAGAGAGGGGGGTCATAAGCCATAGTTGAGTCTTTCAATTTGAGAGGTAACCAATATTCAGGCAGGTGGATTAGAGCTTATTAAAATTTGAAATGATTTGGTTAAAGAAAACTCATAAGATATTTTAGAATTTATTTAATCGCCTGAGAATTGTATGTAAACATAGAATACGTTTTGACAAAATCTACCCCATTCCCTTTCCTTGAATGCCCCCATCACTACCACTTTCCATTTCAGTTTAATTGTACATATCTTTTTGTAGATGCTTCTAGAATAAATGCTTGGAATGGCAGTTCAGTTCTTAAAGACCAAATATTTAAATGTTAATTCTAAAAATGAGGAAAAATGGATAATAAATAATTATAGGATGCCTAATCCAGTGTATTTGAGAGCTAGAGAACATCTTAGAAAACATCTGGTATAGGAGGATCTTCTGTCTATGTGTTACTTTCATTGGTTAAATAAAGAGACTGCCTTGGCCTTTTGATAGGACAGCAGTTTAGATAGGTGGAGTAGACAGAACAGAATTCTGGGAAGAAGGGAAGTGTGGCAAATGCCATGGCTCTCCTTTCCAAGATGGACGCTAGTTAGGCTCATGCCGGTAAGCCACAGTGAAGTGGCAATACACATTAATGGAGGTGGGTTAAGCAAATATATAAGAGTTAGCTAATAAGAGGTTATAACTAATGGGCCAGACAGTATTTAAGTGAATACAATTTGTGTGTTGTTATTTTGGGTTATAAGCTAACCAGGATGGGAGCCAGGCCGGGAACGCAGCCCGCTGCTCCTTTGACAACAAACATCTAAGTTAATTTTCATTTATTTATTTATTTGTTTATTTATTTGTTTATTTATTTATTTATAAGACAGGGTATTGCTATGTTGGGTAAACATGCATTGAACTTGTTAGACTCATCTTGCCTCTGCATCTCAAATGCTGGAATTATAGGCCTGAACCACAGTCTCAGTGTAGGAAGTTAAGGCCTACTAGGCCTACCTGGAGCTATCAGAGGTCCTGACTTTGCCTAGCCAATAAGGAGTGACCAAGTGGTGTTTCCTGAGAACTGTCAGAATTCCTGATAGTGCCTAGCCAATGAGGGATGAGCATGAAATGTCAACTGACAATGGATCAGACCACCAGGGTACTGATAGAGTTGATAAGTTTTCTCCCTTTTATAAATAAAGAAGTCTGATGTAAGCCTTCTACTTGACTCCCAGGGTCTGAGTTTGTTGACATTGAACATTTTCACCCCCTCCCACAAAGAAAACCTTAGGGCCCAGCAACATCTTAGTTTCCTTCCTATTGATGTCATAAAATAGCCTGACAAAATACCTAAAGGGGGAAAGGTTTATTTCATTTCACAGTTTAAGGTTACAGTCCAGGTTTTCAAAAGTCATTGGCAGGTATTTGAGGTGGCTAGTCACATTATGTTTGCAGTGAAAAATTAGGAGCCCTTCTTCACTTAATACCATCCAGAGCCCAGGAAGGGAATGGTGCCACCCACAGTGGGCAGTTTCTTGTAGCTAAATTAGGGCAACTAGGACAATCCTACCATGCTCTACAGCCATTAGCCTCATCCCTGATGCTACCCCAGACTCTTCCATTTGACAGTTGGTCACAAGGATCATAGTCACCATTCTCCACCTTAATTACCTTTTTAACTGTAATAAAGCAAAACAAAGTCAATACATGAAAAATAATATAGTCTTGCCAATGTTTTTCTTTTGTCCCTAGTGAAGTTAATAAACAATTATTAGTATTTCTATTACCACTATATAAAAATAATGAGCACTTTTGTCCAATATAAAAAGCTAGACATTCAGAATTTAAAAAACTGAATATTTTAGCTCAGTTAAAATTTTGTTGTATTTTCTTCATCTTGTTTTTTGTTTAGAGAGTATTGACTTTTTGTCACAGACTAATGTCTATGGATCATAGTATAGAAACAATTGGTTTAGTACAACTGCATTCATTTTCAGTTGAATCAAGGGAAGCCTAGAGAGGAAAAATGGTTTCTAAGGAATCTACAACTTGGTAGAAACAGAGATGAGGCTAGAAATTTGGTCTTATGAGCCGGGAACATGATTCTCTGTAGTGCTAGTATTGATTATGAAGCAAGAAGGAATCTATTTTTTTCTATAAGACTCTATATATTATGATAAACTTAATAAAAAACGATTCTTTTCTTTACATAGGGCAGATGCCACTATAAACACCATTTTGATAAATTTATCTTGAGCAATCTATGCAAGGTCAAGGCTGTATCTACCTGGATAAGGAGATGATTTGTGATACATAGCTGATTGGTTGTGTTGATTTAATTTATTCTTCTATTATCTAGTTGTCTTTTGCAAGAGTAAGTGCAGGGAGAATTTAAATATAAAGAATGAATTTTTAAGTCAAAAGGTTGCAAAAATGTCTAAATTATTTTACTGCCTAAATATAAAATTTTGCCAAGGGCTTTAGCACATGTTTTTAATCTGCAATATCTTGGAGAGACTGCTTTTTCATACCAATTTAAATATTTGTGTTGCTTTAGAATTAATGCATCACATTGCTTCAAATATATAAATTTTAATCACATAATGAATAACTACATGTGCCATATTTAGATCAGAAAATCATAAGGAAGAAGAATTGAAAGGGCACATGTCCTCTCTTTCTTATCAGTATTCAGACCACAATCTACAGACGGCTGGTGTCTCAGTATTCTCAGTTATTAAATTTTTCAAATCCAAAAGTAGCTTATGTAGCTAACCATGGATGCTTAGATACAGACTAGAAGAAGGCTGAGTTCAAAGAGTAGAATACAGAGAATTTTTTTTCCTAATAGTCAGTCTATACCAATGTTGCTTATATGATATTATATGAAGGATTCCAGAAAGAGCTACATCACAAATAATGGTAAGCCTCTCCTTTACTACTTTATTCCTCTGGGATAAGAAAGCATTTGTTCCTTATCATTTGATAACTCCTAAGGAAAAAGGAGTAAGGCAGATTCAATGTTTAACAACTAGTCTAGCCTGTGAAATTTTTTTCTCAGTCTCTCTAAGAAACAGTTTTTTTAGGAGAAAACCAAAATAATTCAGTTATTAAACCCCGGAGGAAGGAAACAAAGATTCCCCAAGAGATTTTCTGAGGAAAGGAAGACTCCCTGGTGTTGTGATCGCTCTCATGATCAGCATGATTATAGTAGGAAGGAATGTGGATCCTTGCTAGTACTTGTGAGGATGACAGGGAGGAATCTAAACAGAAAGACCACTAAGCTGTACAGGGAGCCCAAATTTTTACACCACCAAATTGTTTCCTTTCTTTTGACAAACTGTTAAGAAATTCCTTGTTCTCACATTTATAAGCAAGGAGAGAATAAAGTGTTACATGTCTTGAGCTCCTGGAGGAGTACATATTGTTTGAGTGGTGTGGGGATGGGTAGAATGGGGGTATTTCTAACACAGATGACACCAGAAATCTGCCACAGAGGTTGTCTGTTCTTTAGTCATAGGGCAATAAGTTGAGTAATATCTAGGGTTTGGCAGTTTATGACACTCTGGGCATTTGAAAGAGAATACCCCATAGGCTCTTATAGTTTCATTATTGGTCCCCAGTTAGTGGAACTGTTTGGGAAGGATTAGAAGGTTTGTCCTTGTTGGAGGAAGTATGTCACTGGGGGTTCAGCTTTGAGCTTTCAAAAATCCATGGTATGCCCAGTCTATCTCTGTCTACTACCTACATGGTGTAGATAAAGCCCTAATACTGATCCAGTACCATGCCTCTCTGTTTCCCGCCATGATAATCATGGACTAACTCTCTAAAACTGTAAGCAAGTCTCCAATAAAATGCCTTCATTAATAGAAGTTGCCTCAGTCATGATGCCTTCACATAGCAATAGAATGACTCAGACAGAAACATTCTTAAAGCATGTAGTAAGCCTCTCCATTTAATGATATTAGCCAAGACTGATATTATTCTTATTTTATAGATAAAATTTGGATATTAATCAGTTTTAAAATACTTGTCCTAAGTACAAAGACTATAAGTGGTTAAACTGGACACAGAACTTAGGTTTTCCTAATCAAAATCTAGTCTTTTTTCCATACCCTTAACATTCAGGTTTCTGAAGTCTCTTAATTTAAAATATAAATCAAGGGCTCATTTATTCACAACTTCTGTGGTCTTCCTCTACATTAAAATGGGTATAGAATCTTCCCTTTAGACTAGCCAGATTTTGCTGTCATGGAGTTTGTAAATACTGTATGAATATACTGATGTTAATTGCCAGAGGAATATGATTCCATGGATGATTTATGGATTCAAGGATATAGAGAGACATAGAATCACATCTTTGTAATAAGTTGTCTTCTTTAACATCTGGCTTTAAAATCTATTTTCTTTTTGACAGTCCTAGAAGAAAACAATTTTTGTTTAAATATTGCCAGTGATCAAAGGGCCTTTCTGCCTTATAAGGCAGTCTCTCCAATTGTTATAGTAATTCAAGAATAATAATATTGTGATATTATTTCTAGAATTACCCTCATATAGTATTCATCTAGTTAGTTTAATTGAACTTCCTTAAGAATTCAGTCATGTATTCCTTCATATGGAACTTCTCAGAGTTTCCCTGTCTTTCACTATACTTTCTGTTTCCTTTCCCTTTTTCAGAGGCAGTATTACATTATCCAATCAAACAATTTTTATTGTAAAGGACCCCCCATGTCTTTCAGCTACTTAACATAAATTATGTTTTCTGTATTTCCTTACCATTTTGGTCTATCTGTTCTGAAGCTACTATACTTTGTAGATGTTTTTCTTAAACCATTGAAAAAACATCACAGATATAGTTGGACTGAAACAGGGTATTGGCAGATGATTGCTTTTTTTGTAAAATTGGAAAACTTAGACTGTACTGGCATCTTTAACAGTGACATCTCACTACTGGCTCATATTGATCTTGAGGCCAACTAAAATCCCCAGGTATATTTCCCACAAATAGTTATCAAATCTGGTCTCTCCCTATGCTGTACTTGTGAAATTGATATTTTGAAGCCAAGTGCTAGAGTTAGGGCATATTTCTGTTGAATTGAATACTTGCAGTTTAAGAGTTTTATCCTGGCTTATTGAAATCACTGTTAATCTTGATTTGGCCCATCTATCTTATTGACATTTTGCTCTAAGTTTTTCAAAATAGTCACATTTTATGTATTTGCCCTCTTTTTTTCATTCAGAATAATATAGAACTTCTTGCCTGTGGGAAAAGGTAACTGTAATTAGAGATAGCATCATGGAGAAGGGAAATTTGGCCTTGGGTTTTGATGGAAATAACATTTTCCTCTACAAACATAAGCTTTTTCTGAGGAACAATAATAGTTTCTCACTTACTAATCAATCAATCAATCAATCAATCAATCAATTTTTGTTGAGTTGAGACAGTGTTTTGCTGTGTAGACCCAGCAGGCCTTGAATTGATAGCAATTCTCCTGCCCCAGTTTCCCAAGTGGTGGGGTTACAAGTGTGTATCATCACAGCTGGCTTCATTTACTGAGAAATTCAGTGAATATCGATTGTCTTCTTAGCATGACTTCTAAACTGTTAAATATGTTAAGGACATAGTAGTAATCTTAATCATTATGGTAACTGCGATGTGAAGCCTCACTTTGGATGACTAATTTTAAAAAGTACTTCATACATTTATATGTTGAAAGAAAGTTTATTTCCCAATCATAAATATTTTTTGTTATCCCTCATGCTTCAAGTTTAGTTGAATTCAATAGAGCAAATATTTACTTACCAAGCATTTCAATGGACACTGAGACATGATTGTGTAAAAGAAATATTTTGCTAGTTGGGCAGTGGTGTTGCATGCCTTTAATCCTAGAATTCAGGAGGTAGGCAGATCTCTGTGAGTTCAAGGCCTTTATGATCTACAGAGTGAGTTCCAGGACAGCCACTGCTACACAAAGAAACCCTGTTCCCCCCCCCAAAAAAAAACAAAAAAGAAAAGAAAATAGAAAGAAAGAAGGAAAATATGTTTTCTCTCCTATAGTAAGTTTCCTGTTTGCTGTGGATGAGTGGTTAGTCAAGTGGGCAATTACACTAGTGTGTGTCATCAACTGGGCTCTGAACTGTATCCATTTTGATCACTGATAGCAATATCTACTACTTCACAATGAAGAAAGGGGTGGCCAGGAAAAGCTTTTGGACATAGAGTTTGTCATAGAGTGACATTTTAGAGAGATAAGAAGGATAAATGAGAATAAAACAGGTAAAGTGGCAGAGTTGGAATATTTTAGGGGGAACTAATAGTCCATGTGAAGACCTGAAGGAAAGACAAAAGATGGCATATTGGAACAACTAGAAGTAATTCTACAGGCTATAGCAGAGAGTGGGAGGCTGGGAATTGCTGGAGATACCAATTTGGTTTTCCTTTTGTGTTTGAAGTACTAAGTTCTCATCATACTCTTTCCCTTTATGAAGCTGCTTTAGGAGACACTGCTACTTTCACACTGTGATACTGACTTTAGGGCAGGGATCTCCTTGCCCTAAGCACTTAGTGTAAATGGTTGCCAACACAACAAAATTTTGCAATAATCTTTCTTCTTCCAAATTTCAATTTCCGAATTCCAATGTTTTCTTTAGTATATAGGATAAATTTTTAATTATCTTTTTTCGTACAATATATTTTGGTCATATTCTTTCCCTTCCATCAACTTCTCCCAGATATCCCTTACTTCCCTACCTATCCTACTTCATATTCTTCTTTTCACTCTCTCTAAAATAAAAGCAAAAAACAGAAACATTTTTTGTTTGTTATGGAATATTTTCTTAAACACAGTTTTATAAATTGGATACTTCAATGTTTCTAAGCTGTTTGACCTTGGGAACGAGGCTCATTCTTTATGAGCCTTGATTCTGCTTACCTTGTTGAAATAAAGTGTGTACAATTGCTTTATAGCAAAAAGCAACAATATTGTAATTAAAAACATATAACAGGAATAGCTGTGTTGTGCATTAAAACTAAATATTTTAGTGTGAAGGCTAAGGATTTGGCTTTTATAGTGAATGGTGCAAGTTAACCTTAGAATCTGGCTCTTTGCAAAGGATTTGAAAGAGTGCAGATTTTTATAGTGTCAATGAGACAGGATATTGCTAAAAAAGACTTAAACTGTCTGTGTGAGATATGACCTAATGACTAGGTTTTCAGGGAACATAACTACAAGGAAAGATTCTGAAATGTGAATAGATGCCTAAGGCAGATGCATTGAAGGACTCATTCTGTGGATTGTGTTATTTGGGGAGAACACTCTTATGTTCAGTTTAAAACTCTGAGATCTTTTTTTCTCTAAGGTTTTTATTTCCTCTGATGTAGTAGTTCTTTGAGGGTCTGAAGCCCTGTTAAAGCCGGTAAGCACTGTAGCTAGAACGTAGTTTTCAGGGCTGCTAGGGGGTAGATACTACAGTTGCATTTGTTCTAGAGTTCTAAGCCATGTATGTCAAGAAGACAGAGAAATTCTTTATTTTACATGACAACCTATTATAGAATATACTAATAATCATAGCTAAGTTTTGTCGAACACTTAGTGTATGCCAGATATGTTACATCTGTGATGTCACTAAACTTGTTCTTGAATTTAATAGACTATCTACTATAATTAACAGCCCCATTTTAGAGGTGAAAGAATTAAGACTGACAGATGACCATCTGATCTAAGATTCTACAACTAAGAAGTGTCAATGCTAGGGATTTTCCAGCCCTCTTTGATATTAAATTTACTATTAGTAATCATGCCAGCAGAATGGGTATTGGGGAACTGTAAAAACCTCTGTCAAGAAATCAAGAAAATCCCGCTGAAAGTGATCATTTCTTTTCTTCACAGCACGTCACACTTGAAAGGGCATAGACTTTACATCCAAACAGACCATGTCCACTCTATGATGGATAATTTAGAAAGCTTGTGACCTGGGGGTAAATTCTTAATGCCCCTGACATCCAGTTGACAAATCTATAAACTTAAGGTCATGTCTAGTACTTTGTAAAGTTCTTGTGAGGATTAAATGCAACAAGCTAAACAAAATGTCTAATAGAGAGTCCAACAGATCGCATGGACTGAATAATGGTGCCTGCTTTGGTAATTAGAAATGGTCCAATTAGATTATTGAGTTGTCAATTGTTCTGGGGATAGGATTAAAACAACTGCAGGTGGTTCTTTAAGCAGGCCTAACACAGTGTGTGGCTTCCACCCTTTTCTGCCTCAGACTGCTATATCCAATAGCTTAGCCTTAATGGAGGCAATAGAAATTGATATTTTCTGAATTGTAGTATCAACCTAAACTCAATTAAAGTGCCACATAGTATTACTGCTCCCCCCCAAAGTGTTTGGACACTGCTGGACCAGATGACAGCTTCCATGGCTTTCTTTCAAAGCATCTTACTCTACACATAGACATAGAGATGTGGCGCAGAGGGAGCTAGGGGAAGTTGCTTACATATAGACTCAGAGAGAAAAGTGTACCCTTAATTTATATCCTATTCACAACACATCACTATATGTTCAGTAAAAAAAAAAATCCCTGCTGCATTTACACTGTAGATTATTTGCCGGAAACTTGAACTACAGAGAGAAGCCGAGTTCAATTTCTTTGAATTCAATAGTGGCAAACCCACTATTTTCATCCTTTTGTCTGGGAAAGAAAATTCTTTAGTAAAGTGCATTTTCCACACAACCAGGGTTTGTTGGTTGTGTTTCAGTGTTGAATTTTCATCTCCTCACTTTTCATCAGAAGCAATTATAAAGCCACAATCATGAAAATAATGAGAACAGGTACATGGTTCAACATGTCTGCATTATGAGTTGTCAGCCATTCAAACAAAGCTTCAGGGTTAATTTCTTTACTCACAATTTTCTGAGAACCACTATTGTCACACAGTCCCGCATCGCATGCCTCACACGTCCTCTGAGGTTTGAATATGATGAATGAAAGAAAAGAGGGAGAGAAAGAGCCAAGGGTAAAAGTTCCGGAGGAAAGACTCTCAAGGTGATTCATGTAGCTGAGCCCTGGAGGAAGAATCTGGCTCTCACATGCACAAATATCCACAATTACTTGGAAAAAAAAGTCACTGAGTCAAGGATATCTGAAAAAGGGGGTGAGGAAACTTACATTCCTACTAGCCAATAAAGGAGAAAGGAACAATGTGAAATTGTTTCCCCCATTGAAATTGGTCCCCAATAAGCTATGTGTCTCATTCCTCAGTCAGGAGTTCGTTCCTGAAAACATCAAATCTATTATCTAACATAAAAAGTAGTTCATTTGTGAGACTTGAAGGAGATAATGCATTTGAGCACCTCACTGTTGTAAGGAGGCCGTTTCCCAGCTGCCCAAACTCCCGTAATAATCCCACAGAAATTATATTATTTAAATCACTACTTGGCCCATTAGCTCTAGCTTCTTATTGGCTAACTCTTTACATATTAATTTAACCCATTTCTAGTAATCTGTGTATCTCCACATGGCAGTGGTTTACCGGGTAAAGTCCTATCTGGCTCGGGTGGGGCTACATGGCTTCTCTCTGACTCCACCCTTCTTTCTCCCAGCCTTCACTTTAGTTTCCCCCACCTAAGTCTTTCTGCCCTGCTCTGCTATAGGCTCAAAGCTGTCCTTTATTAACCAATGCTATTCACAGTATACAGAGGCAATCCCACATCACCTCACCTAATACTGGACCAAGTATACGCTCAATAAGGCTAGGGATCTAATTAATGAGACCATTTTACAGGAATAACATTATGTTAAAGGCTTTATTAAGAAGCTTAGGATATGATTTTGGTCCTTAAAGTTTTTCCTGCACTGGTTGATCATGAGACCCACCAATGGAGAAATAAGTTTCAGTATTAAAAACTATAAGAAAATGTCAAATGATGAACATAATCAATAAGGAAATAAGCTGGCTGTCCTTGCTCTGTATGTATGTATGTCATGTAGCAATTACATAAAGATGATGCTACAAAAGTCCCCATTTTACACATGGGGAAAGAACAGATGCAGAGTGACTTTGTCCTAGATACAGAATCTAGAATTTTTCCTCTCTGTTCCAAAGTTTATATTTTTATGGTACACACTATACTTTGTTTTATGGACAAACATTGGGAGAAACCCTTCATCTCTCTGCCTCATTCATGATTTTCTGTGTTTCTTATTACATTTTTACATACAATATATCATTATAGTATAGAGGTTAAAGGTCAAGGACTGTGGTTACTAGGTTTCTGAAGTTCATTTTGTTCCTCTCCATCAGTTGATTACCTTTTGCAAATTCACTAACCTCTCTGTTTCTCCAGAACAACTCAATGAATCTATATAGCTAACTTACAGAACTGTCTAGTATACTGCAAATACATGTGGTTGCTATTTATTTAAGTTTTAATCCTTATAAATCCCTATGAAGGAAGGAGTATGTACAGATAGGTATGTTCACTTTAACAATGAGGGGAGCCTTTGAAAGATGAAATTTCTGTAAAGTTGCCTGGATTGTAAATTCAAGAGCTGGCATTCAAGTCTAGGCTTGACTGACTTTTAACTTGGCTTTTTGTCCTTATTGTGCACTTTGCTTGCCTACATGTGGCAGTTGTTCATGAAAGGGAAAGGTCTGTGTCATCTGTGTCAGCTGAGGTGAGGTGATTGGAGAAGTTTTTTTTTTTTAATCAGGAAAGGAAAATGTGAAGAAGAATATGTGTAAGAAGCCTGGCTAAAGGAAGACGGAGTGTGTTCAGAGGCTGAGGGAGACGCAGACTCCTCTGAATCTGAAGGTGTGAAGAAATCCATCTCTCCATTAGTGACAGGAAAGCCAGTGCAGTCTTGTTCAAAGGAACTGGCTTTCTGGAGCTACCACAGTGGCCTGGAGGGCAGAAGGCAGCCCTCACCTTCCCCAGAAGAAGTCTGAGGAGAACTGCAAATGCATATGAAAGTAATCTCCCGGAGAAAAGTGCCTGGAATCTGAAACCCAGTGGCCAGCGAGCAGGTCAGGTTTGTTCCTAGGTGGTTCCTCTGGTCACACACTTAACAGACAGGGTGGTATCCCAGAGACAAACTGGCACTTGAAGCACCAAATTAGGAAGAAATGAATCCAGTGACTTAATTGAAAATTTATAAAAATATGTGCAATTATAAGTTCATTACACTGTGAGGCACAATGTCCCCCTCCCAGAATGATCTAGCTGCCACCAGCTTCCTTCCCTGCTCAGTGGAGTCTCCACGGGGCCATTGTTTTAGCAGTTTGGCTATCTCTGCTGCTACTGCAACTTCTCATTTGCCTCCATTCCCGAGTCTCCAGTGGTGTGACTTGGGAAGCCAACCATGTCTTTTCTATAAAGCCTGCCAATTTGCCTATGTGGCTGGTAAGCGTTGCTGATTTATGCCTGGGAGTCTGTTTAACTGGGGTTTCTGCCTGCCTGCCTGAAGCTTCCAGTGGTAATAGCCCTCCTAATTAACTGTTATTCTTTACCCTTCCTCTTCAGAGCTTCCTTTGAAACTCTCCCAACTTCAGATGACTCAGATTTTAGAGAGGCGTTTTTTTTTTTTTTTGTCTGTTTGTTTTGCTTTGTTTTTTTGTTTTTTTTTGTTTTGTTTTTCCCAGTGAGGAATTTTCCTTTAGGCTTGGTCCAGCCCTGCATGTCTCACATCAGCACCTCCACTACATGCACTTTGTACTGAATCCCAGTGTTCCTGTAGAGAATTGTCTCCATGTATCACAATTACACACATTCTTGAGTTAAATGACTTTAGAAGAACCCACTGAGAAAACTCGTTGGTGCAAGAGCTTATAAATGGACTTAATTTACCCTGCCTAAAGTAAGTGTACCTGTGCCTGTTAACTCTTAAATGGGTGGTATGCTGAGCTAAAGCAATGAGATGCAGAAAGAATTCCCCGAGAACCAAAGGGGGAAATTCAGAGCTGGCTTGGCAAAGGAAATCCTTTCTTGCATTTGTGAGATGCAGTTGGGAGCTGTTTTGACATAAGTTAAGAGATGGCAATTATTTATACTGGCTTCTCCAGGCATGATTCATTAGCCGTGTGCAACTGTGTGCATCATTTATGGATGGGAAGGAATGCTGCTAAGTTCAGGATTCTCTATGCTCATATGGCAGGAGGCAACATAGATCTTCATGTATGTTTGCCAGGATATTTTCCCAGGATTCCTGGTTAGTGACTGGATGAAGTGGGCTCAGTCAATTGTAATGAAAATACCAGGAGAAACTAGGTAAAGTGCCTTTTTTGGACTTTGGGAACATGGAAGAGTGAGACAAAATTGGTTTCCAAGCAGAAAAAGTCTGCACTGATTCATTATGGTTTAGTGTTTCTAGTCTGCTTGCTTTTTCTTAACATGACTCTTGTCAATCTATGTGCTAATAACATGAACCAAATGTCTTTTTATTCTTTGTTTTACACTCTTTACATTAATTTGTTGTTTTGATTCATTGCCATATATGCAGAAATATTTCAAATGTTTATGTACTCTGGCTTAGTCATATCTTTTCTTTTGGTTTTGATTGGAAGCTCAGCAAAATGCATGTTTATTGGCAGGAGTCATATTGTATCTAGTAGAAGAATTAAATGAGGAGATGCAAAAAGAAAATATCCCAACCATTGTCCACTTTTTAAATAAACTTCATTATGAAACAAGGACATTTGCAGGAATTGCTGGGTGTCTTTGGAGGTAACTTAAATTGGAGACCGTGGTTTCTCATAACACCAAACACATTTGTACGATTTTCACGTCTAGTCGTGGTCTATTGTCTGAACGTTGGAATACAGAAAGTAAGGGGTTAAAATGAATAATGACTAAAGAATCACAAGATTGTTCTGGTAAAATAAGCAACATATTTGAAAGTAAAAGAATGTTTAAACAACGGATCATTGACTTGAGACTTGGGAGGAAGGAAAATAAAACCAGAAATGGATCAATTGATTGACTGCTGTGGTTTAAATGTGAAATTTCTCATATAAGCTCATGCATTTGAACACTTGGCCCGTAGTTAGTGGTGCTATTTGGGGTATTACAGAAATTTTAGAAATTGTAGCCTTATCAAAGGAAGTACATCACTGGGGATGAACTTTGAGGTCTTATGGTCTTAGCCCACTTCTTACTCTTCTCTGCTGTCTATAGGAGGACAAAATGTTATCAACCAGAGTCCTGCTGGATGAGAGACTGACAGTGTGGTTCCAAAGAGCAAGGGTATGTGTGAGTGACATAGAGCCTGAGAGAAGACAGTGATGAAGAATAATAGAAAAACTATTGTTATCCCTAAGAGAGGAGCGTCATCTCCTCTAAGAGAGTTTGAAGCAGTACTAAAAAGGTTAGCATAATTATTTTAAAAATAGTCACCTATTTTAATGTCCCATATGTAGACTTCCATATGCAGCCAATGTGACATAGGAAAGTGATTTCATAGTTTGTGAGAGCCTCATTGGAAAAACACTAGTTCCATATTCATTCTATAAACTAATACAATCATTATCATTGCAGTCGTGAATGTAGAGTGAAAGAGCAGAGGGATTTTTGTGATGGTTTTGCATACTATTCATGTGGGATAAGGAAATTCAATCATTACCATTTGCAAAGAAGGGAAGAGACAATGGTTCTGTGGTCAGAATTAACGCAAAGTTATTGATTTTGTTCTTTTTAATTGCCTATCACTTTCTAATTGGATGATGATGTACAAGCTACTTGAATATCTCCAGGGTATTTCCAGGAATCCAGACTGCATAGTAGCGATAAATGATAACTTGAATAACCTTGCTTCCCTGCTGAGGGCAATCATTGGTCAACTCTATAGGCTAAGTGGACTTTTCATATTTGTTTCAGCTAAGAACTTTCTGATATTTTCAACATTATTGATTTTGATTATTAGAACACACCAAAATATAATTTATATTTAATTTTAACTCATTTTAAGCCAAATATACTGTGAATGCAAGTTCTTGAATGATGTTCATTTATATTTGATTTGTATATAATAGTGTTTTCCATTCTGTTTATTTTTCTATCTTTAAAATATGATGTTTCCTCATTTTGAATTTGTCAATATTCCTTAATGGTATCTAGGTAGACTTTTTTGTTTCCACATTTCACTAAGGATTTGATAACCAGTCAAAGATTCAAACACTGATAGGATCAAACTATTTTGGAACAATAGTAAGCAGCCTTGGTGTACTTAGGATACTGATATGTTTATGAAGAATGCTGGGATACAATGTTCCCTGTAAAGGTTTATCTGTGCCTGGCAATGAGTAATGGTTATTATTATTATTTTATTATTATTAATAATAATAATATATAATATAATAATATAATAATAATAATAATCTTCTTGTCCTGCTCCATTTCCAAGAATATTTTGTTTTCATTTCTCTTTTAACTTGGTAGTACTTTAGATGAAAAGACAAACCTCACAGAACAGTTGTTAATTTCCTTTGTAGTCGGATGATTTAAAGCTACCAGGAATGAGTATTGTTAAGACACTAAGCATGGTACAAGAGTAGGATTTTGCTTCTGGTATGGTCTCATCATATAGCAGGCACTGTCTTGCATGGCTGATTTGAACAAGTAAAAACAAGGCCAATGAGAATGTGGCTGCTGCTCTCCACTGCAGTGGTTTTGTTGCTATAAAGATTAGGCTTGGTCTGCACTCAGCACTATAAGCAATCCTATTTGACAGATGCATCTTGACACTCCACCATTTTAGAGGAGTTAATAGTTGAAGGAAGACAATAAAATCCATCAAACAATATCTTATTTGCTCCTTTTCCCCATTTTCTGGCAGTTAATGTCCTAGGAGTTTGTGGGATGGTAGTTTTTATTCTTAATTTTTTCCTCTTCAATAAGTAGCAAGAATCCCTCAGGTGTGCCTTGAAGGTTCTACTCCCCAGTTCCCTGAAGGGAGTCTCAAATGTGACTGTGACAGATGCCCACAGAAGGCTCAGAAAGGGGAAGATGCCTCTTCACACCTTTCTGTAGTTTCTCACTTGCTTAGGGATGCTTCCTTGAACACCCGCAGCCCATCTGTTCTTCCACCAGCCCCATAAAACAGTTAGCATTATTAATAGCATGTTTCTCCTACATTTTCTTCGTGAGAAATCAGTTTAAAATTGATGACTTCTCTTTCTCAGGTGTATTATGTGAACAGTAGAAACATAATATAAACATTGTTTCCTGTGGAATTCCATCTTGGTGATACATTCCGTGACAGTGCTACTCTTTGCTTCCAGCAGATGGCATATGTGGTGGATGGAAAACAGTAATGAAAACTCTTGTGTCGTTCACATGCAGAAGGTAAGCCTTGGAGTGTATTTGATGGGTCTGAGCCATTGTCAGTAAGTTGTACTCTGGAAGAACAGAGGTATCTCCAGCTATACAAGTATGGTGGAGTCCCCGGAGGCTGATGGCTTGAGTCCGAATTAGGGGCTTTAATGACCACAGAGATTTAATGGATCCCTAGGCCTTTAGAGCTGTAATTTGGTCCTTTTACCAGAACTCAAACTGATGGTGAATTTTACCATTAATTATCTGTTTCAATCATCCTGTACTTATAAGTCAAGTTAGAAAGTCTAAAGTGTCAGTTCCTATGCCTTTTGACCCTTCAATGACAGCTATTGGCTATTTTTTTTCTGTCTTGATTCCTCATCAATGTTCCCATTTCCATAGATCCCAGGGGAGTTTCACTTTTCTTCTACAATACCCAGTTACACTCAGTCCTTTATTTCTTGGATTTATTTTATTTGAATTTCTAAAAAGAATAAAGAATATTTTAAATATAGTAATTGTCTCAAAATTACTTTCTTTGATAAATTGACATTTTCCTCAACCACAGACTGCTACAGTTACTTGTACCACTTTACTAAAAGCTCCCAAAAGGAATGTGTGCTTTTTTATCTTCTTATTTAACTCCTCATTGTCATTCATTCACCATGCTACTTCTTTACCTGGTGCAGAACCATGTCAGCCCTGTGCTTGCTGTTTCAGTCTCTTTGAGATCATCTGGGTCCTGATTGGTTTAAAGTCTATTTTGTCAAATATTAAAATGGCAATACCATCTTGCTTCTTAAGTCTTAATATCTTTTTCCAATCCTTTAACCTGAGATGATGTCTATCACTGATGTTGAAGAATTTTTCCTCAGATGCAGCAGAAAGATGGATCCTGTTTTCACATCTATCCTGTTATCCTGTCTTTTTATTGGGAAATTAAGATCACTGAAATTGAGAGATATCAATGACCAATGATTACTGCTTCCTGTTATTTTATTGTTGTTGGTGGTGTTTGTGAGTGAGTGAGTGAATGAGTGTGTGTGTGTGTGTGTGTGTGTGTGTGTCTGTAGGGTTGGATTTGTAAGTATATATTGTTCAAATTTCACTTAATCATGAACTATCTTATTTTCTTAATCTACATTGCTAGAAACTTTTACTGGATATAGTCACCTGAGCTGTCATCTTTGGTCTTTTAGAGTCTTAGGGACATTGTTCAGGCTCTTCTGGCTCTTAGAGTCTTCATTGAGAAGCCAAGTGTAATTCTAATAGGTCTGCTTTTACATATTACATGGTCTTTTCCCTTTGAAGCTTTTAATATTGTTTCCTTGTTCTGTATGTTTAGTGTTTTGATTATTATGCAGTAAGTAAGAGTACTTTCTTTTCCGGTCCAATCTATTTGTTCTGTATGCTTCTTGCATTTTTATAAGCATCTTTTTTCTTCAGGTTAAGAAAATTTTCTTCTATGATTTTATTGAAAGTATTTTCTGGGTCTTTAAACTAGTATTTTTTTCCTTCCTGTATTTCTATTATTCTTATGTTGGCCTTTCCATAGTGTCCCAGATACCCTGGATGTTTGTGTTAGGAATTTTTTTTAGATTAAACATTTTTGACCAAAGTATTCATTTATTCTATTGTATCTTCAACACCTAAGATTCTCTCTTCCATCTGTTGTGTTTTGTTGGTAAAGCTTGCCTCAGTAGTTTCTGTTCAAATTCCTAGATTTTCCATTTCCAGAATTCCCTCAGTTAGTGCTTTCTTTATCGCTTCTCTTTCTGTTTTCAGGTCTTGAACAGTTTTATTTCTTTCCTTCAACTGTTTGTGCTTTCTTTAAAGGATTTATTCATTTCCTCCAAATGTTTGTGCTTCCCTGTCTTTCTTTGACGAATCTATTAATGTCTTCTTTAAAAACTTCTTTCAATTTCATATAGTTGATTTAAAAGTCTTTTTATTGTGCTTCAGCTATGTTGGACTATTCAGCTCCTGCTGCATTAGGATACCTGGCTCTAGTGGAGACATTTTGCCCTGGATGATGCTGATTTTGTTTTTATATTGGTGTCTCAGCCTGGGTTTGGGATGATTATATTTCTAGGTGCTGATTTCTGCATTTGCTTTTGTTGGGTGGGTCTTTTTTTTTCTGGTCTTCTGTTTCCTCTCTGGATTTTCGGCAAGTGGGATGGCTGTGTGTTGCCTGTTTTCCTGGCTTCTCAGCTGGTGTATTCACAGGGAGTGCTGCTGGTGTTAGAGGCTGGGATACTGTGATGAGTTGGGGGAAGAAAGGTTGGAGGAGATGGGTGTTTGAGATCCACTGGGAATGGTGTCAGAGAGGAAAGGGAGACCACAGCAGGTTTCCTGCTAAAGAGCTGGGTATGAGACTGAGGGATTTGATCTCATGAGCAGTAGGAGAGCTGAGGGTCTGTCTTCAACCTACTTGTTCCCCTGGAAGGAGGAGGCGCTCAGGTTAGCAAGGGTGTCTTCTAGTGTTGGAGTCTGGGAAAAAGCAACAAATTGGGGGAGGAAGATAGGAAGGGGGAATATTTGTGGGATCCACAGAAGAGTGGGGGTTGGGAAGGCTGCCAGGGTGTTCTGTTGCAGAGCTGGGGGACTGGGTCTTGTAGACAGAGAAAGAGAAGATCTGAGGGTAGCCTACCTGATTTTCTTATAGATGTGGCCTGTGGTTGAGCAAGGGCTGCCTTTTGTAGTTGGGGGTTGGGATAAAGTGACCAAGCTGGGAAGGTCAGGAGGGAATGGTCTGTGGGATGCAGAGGAGATGTAGGCAGAGGGAAAAAAAGCCTACAGGTGGTGTTCTGTTGCAGTACTAGGGATGAGACTAGAGAACTGGATTTAGAGGGAAATGGTGAATGGTGAGGGTCTTCAGTTAGCTCACCTATCTCCCTCTTCTGCTTAGCTGTTGTCTTCCCAGGGAATGAGATTCTTCCTTTTTTTTTTTGGATCCAAATCAGCTCCTAAGTGTTTTTTTAATTCTATTTGGTGTGTGTGTGTGTGTGTGTGTGTGTGTGTGCATGTGTGTGGATTATCTATCATCTATCTATTTGTCTGTCTATCTTATTTCTGTCCATCTCTTCTATATTATGCTGCAACAGAATGTCTCTCAAATCCTCATGTGCATGTCATGGCCTGTGTATTAGGCTCTGCATTTCGGAAAATACCAGGTTATTCTGACATTGCAGTTTAATAGATCAGGGTGTCAGAGTATAACAGATTATGGTGGTGACCCATCTATTTTTCTCGACCTTTGACTTTCTATAATTTCCTATCTATGTGAAGTACTTTTTTGTCAGGGGAAGGGGTTGATATTGAAAAGGCTGAAAGTATATAAGCACATGTGTGCTACATAAGTATTCTATATTGTGAGATGCATCTGTGATGATTTTTTAGATCCTCATAGAGGAACAGTAGACTTCAATGCAAATAAAACGTATTGACATGGGAACCAAAGTTACAACTCAGATTTCAATAGGTGTGTGTTTGTTTTGGATGCAGTACCAGCCTGAAGTGTCCAAGCAATAATGCTCCTTGAACCATCCTTAGACTTATATCTGAAAGGAATTTTGTGCTATGAAATTTTCTAGACTTCCACAACAATATTGAGTTTCCCTTATCATCTTGTGCTAGCTGTTTTTTTTTTTAATTCTTTCATCACCCTTTTGCTTTTTAAACGAGTGTTTCCCAGGGGCCACTTCTTGATCTTTTTTCCTCAGGATATGCTTCTGCAGAATTCAAACTAAGAACTTTGCTAGAGATGGTTTTCTTATTTTATCAGCCTTGTTAATTAGGAGATACAATCTTTACCTTAAATACTAGTGTATTTGACTTGATTTGACATATCATGTTAATTGATGATTCACAAGTTTTATTTTAATATGACTGAAGATAAGTCACCATACGAAGAAGCATAAGAGATCTGTGAATTGAGTTTATTAGTTGTAGCAGTTTCAAACAGTGACTTCCAGTATGGCTATATTTTTAATTAGCTTCAGAGTTTACTTCATGCAGAATTGTTTGTGAAGATGTTTAAGTGCAAAGGAATGATTAATTTCACATGCCTAAATTCTGTATGCTTTGTGCCGACAAGGGTACTCATGAGTTGAGCACATTGCATATATTTATTAGAAAAATAAAATGCTAAATGTGCCTTTAGGGTTAACCCTTGGCTAACTGGACTGTCAAGCACAAAGGTGACCTTTGTATTAAAAACCCCCTTTGAGTCCCAATTTAGTACTCAGTTGTCACTAAAGTCACTAACAGTATAACTGTATGGCATCTTCTTTGAACAGCTTCTTTGGACTAATGGGAGTTCCATAATTAAACATTAGTATTCTGCAGAGGCTGTCTCTCACTTTGCCTGCATCTGGAGCTCATTGAGACTTAATCTTGTGTTTGGGGTTGAGAGTGGTAGATTACCATGTTTTGAATGGACGACCACACTTTTTTTTAAAACTAAGGGTGACATGTAAAGGTCAGTGCTCAGGTTCTCGTTTGACTATCAAGACTGATGTAGTAAAATTGTGTGTATACAAGCCTTAAGACTGTCTTTGTTTCTCAAAGTTCTCATGTTAAGACTGTGCTTTATATGATACTTCTCCAGTTTGTAAGGAGTATTTTTATGTTATGTAAAGTGCTTTTATATTTTAAATGAACAATTTAAATTAATTGAATTGTGAAGTTAATAAGGAACATGTGTTTGTCTGGCTTCTATAACAAAATACCACAAACTGTATAACATAACCAAGAGCTGTGCAATACAATATTGAAACACTAGCAGATTCTAACTCTGTTGGGGCCCTCTTTCTGGCTCCAAAGCACTACCTTCTTACTGCATCCTCATGCATTTGAAGGGGCAAGAGAGCTCTCTGGGCGTCTTTTACAAAGGCACCAATCTCACCCATGGAGCTCTGACCTTATGACCTTTCAAGGGTCGCTACCTCCTAATACAATACCTTCTGTTGTTAGGATTTGAACATATGAATAGGGGTGTGATGTCACACTCAGACCACAGTAAAATGAATGAAGGATTTGAAGAAGTGTCTATCCTCCACATAACCCTGTAAATTAAGCCTTGGAGCAGCAAGATTAATAATATCAGATTCAAAGTCAAGGGCCATTTAGTCTTCTTTTCTGGTTATTATACATCTAATTTTACAAACAGCAGGCTTACAATCTCTAGAGAGTTTATTAAGAGTTTATCTCCAAACTCACTCTTTTATTCTAGCTGCCAAACAGGACAAAGTAAGGGGCAATTATTTGGGTTGGGAAGACTTGCCTTAAAGCTTTAGCAAGATAGTCTTTTAAGTACTTAAGTTGTGTGTTACATATCAATTTCTTCAATATTCCAAAATATTAATTCCAACAATAAGAAACTATCTTATTATCTATTCTAATTTGGAGTGTCTTGGAAAAATATTTCCCAAGCTACCTTTTTAGTGACCTCATGATCAACCTCAAACCTTGATTAATTTGCCAGAAGCTGTGTTACATTACCAATTCATATGTGGATGGACAAGGTTGCTAATCCCTTGATTTTTGCCTCATGTGAAACCTGCTGCTGCTGCTATTCGTTGAGTGATTGTGTTAACACCCTACCAGGCATACATCCCCCCGGTCTCCTTTTTCATCAGTTTAGATTTTTTGGTTGAAAGGAACAGCTTTCAAAAGACTATTCAGAGTCTCCCTGTTTCTTGTGTTCTTAGGCTGGCTCGCTGTTAAGCTTTTCATAAAAGCACACAATTTTCAGAAAGCCCATAAAGGAGCTTCTTCCTGGTTCATGTGCAGGCATTCCTTACATCAGGATTTGATGACTATTGTGTGAATTGAAATGAGAGGCATGTCTTTCTTTCATTGATTTTTAGGACACATTGAACAGAGGCCAATTACCTAAGGAGAATGGCTGTCCAATTGGCTTGTTACCTAGGACAAATGCTTAAATTTATTTGGAATACCAGTATATAGGCTTAAATTTATTTGGAATACCAGTATATAGAATACTATTTCCCACTATATTGGAAACAGCACTCTCTGTGCAGGGAATAATATTGCTAAATAAGAGTTATAGAAATTCCACTTTTTATATCTCTATGATATACACATCTAATGCATGGCTTATGTGAGAATTATGATTTCAAATTTCTTCACTGTGAAACTATACCATAGAAATTTGATATACAGTTAAGTAATGGGTCTGGGGCTTTCCCTATTGTTTTATATAGATGAAGGAAAAAGGATTAAGGAAGGTTCTTTAGGGAAAATTATTAAAAGATCAACTTATTGAGCACACAGTTGGAGATTAATAGCTACTTCCCGAAATCACAGAATTTACTTTTAGCTTGTTCTTAATATTACTAAATATACCATTTTTAACCTATCTTACCCCTTATAGGTCTATCTGTTATCAGACACATTTGGAAGAATACCTATTTGTTTTAAATTACTTTTAAAACACTCAACAAAAAATTCCATGAACAACACATAAGACATAGTTCTGCTCTTTCTTATACCACAGACCCTGCCCCCAGCCCTCCTTGTAGGTCACTGTGGCCTCCAATAATAAGAAGCTATTGATTGGCTATGGTACAAAGAATAGAAGCAGAAAAGTAGTGCTGAATAGAATTGAGAGAAGGCGATTGAAAGAAAGCTGTCTCTTGCTAGAATGCCGGTAATAAACAATATGGTCACTGTTTTTGAAAGAGTTCAGATCAAATAAGAGAAGAGCATGATCTGGGGCAGTGACCCTTCGTGAATGCCAAGAAATGTTTCTAAAGATGATGAATTACCATGATTTTATATAACACCATGGACTTGTCAGAATTTGATCATTTTACTGCTCTAAGACTCAAAGTAACTACTACCACAACAAATTGCCTTTTTCCGTGTGTAAGGATGCGCTCAGCAATATGAACAGGTGCAATGAAGGCAAGGCCTTTAGGTAGCTTCATTTTTTATAGTGACCACACAGATGTATTACCTAACCAAGATTTTGTTTTTCCATACTATTCTAATCAGATGCAGCTCTCATTAATAACAGGGATAGTTCCACTCTTAACACTTTCATGGAGCCTTGTCAGTAATATGGTAAGGACACAGTTCTGCTGAGGAAAAGCAAGTCAATAGCTTTGGATGCCTTTTTTCATAGTATGGCCAATATTCTTTCAAAATATAAAGAGAAGAAATAAAAAACCCAAATCCAGAAACAGAATTATGATTAATGAAACAAGAAATACAGCAAAGAGGGAAGAGTTAAACACTGTAGACTGTTTACTTTTTAAAAGTCAAGGGGGTTGATGAGGAGGATTTTAGGACATGATTAACAGCTTAGCAATGGCAGAGAAGTACCTTTATTTACATTTCCCTATGTTGTGGGACTAAGAGAATGTTTTCTGAAATTAAATAGCAATTAAATAATGAAAAGAAAAGGAAAAAAAAAGCTCAAAGCTGATCTTTTCCCATGTGTCACATGAAATAAATGAGGGCTTTTATGTTACCAGACATGTCAACACATTTTTCCCGTTGGTAAATTTTTGTTAGGTAAATTAAATGTTCTGAGTGGGTACAATTTCAGGGCAAAACTTACCAAGGCCATTAATCTTCATGCTTCAAGGTGGTCAATTTGTTGTTGAAGTGGTTAAACTGGAACATTTCCCCAGTGGATTCATGCCTTTCCAGAAACATTTCTCTTCTCTTTGGAAATCGCAACAATGGGACACTGCCGCATTTTCTTTATCCCTTGTTTACTGGCTAGAATTAAACATTCATTTGTTTACTTGTTTATTGCTCTTATTAATGACACTGCTAGCCCTTCTAAGTTGTGAATCACATCACTGATGTCCACTCTTGACTCCCCAGAACACAGCCACTAAATACTTTTTCACTGAGTATGTTAGCGTGTGACCACTACATGTATTGGCACAAGACTGGCATTACGTTTTGCTCCAGTAAAATTTAGCGAGTTTTTTCTTTATCACCTCTTGTGCACATCTGTTCAAAATATCTTGAAGTCTTTTAGTAGGAGGCATAAAAAGTACTTAACACCTACAGAAGTGCATCCTGGAATTAATGAAGTATGGTGAGAGAGCTGTCATCACGCCTCTTACCTTCATATTTTCACCTGTCTTGTGTGTCGGCAACCAGAGGATCCTAGGCAGTGTTCTCCCATAAAGAAAATTCCTTGACATCAAATTTGCTTTGGAAAATCTGTTTTGCACCTTTAAAAATATTTTAAGAGAAGACACACATAAGCATTGGTTCATTCAGCTATAATTCTTTTTCACTGGGTCAGGTTCAACAAAAGGGTAAGAGGGAGATGCTTTTTGTTCTTTGAATTTCAGTGATTAAACAACCATTTCTATTGTCTGCTTTTGAGTTTTAACAAACATTGTAGCTACAGCCGTAATTACTAGATTTCGTTTTGGTTCCGCTAAATCATTTTTTATTGAAGAATGCCAAGCACAGGGAAGATAACATACAAACATTGAATTTAAATAAAATAATTCCAGAATTCAGTAGACAAAAGTAAAAAAAAAACATTAATAATGGAAAAATAAGGCAACTAATTTCTCCCTTGGTATTTGCATTTTGCCACTCACATTTTCATTCTCAAGTTGTGCCAAAGTTATTATTGTTTTGCATGTGTTAACATGAGAGCTACTTGATTTCCCAATGAAAGATTTTAATGATCCACTTTTATTCTGTTTCATTACAAGGAAAATTAAGAGCATTTTGTCATGTGTGCCCACTCTTGTAATTTCCTCCTCTGCTTTTACTTCCAATCGCCAAAAATAATTTGTGGGGTTTTCTAATCTGACATCAACTAGAATGGAACTGGACCATGTTTCAAGGATAGTGACTTAGTTTTTCTTTTTCCTTTGAAGACTCCCCCAATATTTTCTGTGAAGTTATGAATGACATAAAACTTCTTTTTTTTTTATCCCATCACAACCCCTTCCCTAAGCACTTCTGTATAGTTTATGGGCTTTATGGTACCTGTTAAGGATCACTTATTGATTATTTACAATATGTCAAATGTTGCATAAATACTCCACACAACTCTGTTTCATTTGATAGACAGGTGATCTTATGAAGTAGATATCTTTACTATGTATAAAGATGAACTAAGCGAATAAGACAACTTTATCATTAAAGTCCTGGCCTTATAAGCACAAGGACCTGAGTTCCAGCCCTAGAACTCTCATGCAGAAAGCTATAAATGGTGCTAAGCACATGTACTCACTGCACTGGGAGGCAGAGCCTGAGAGATTCTCCTGGTTTTCTGGTTCATTAGCGCAGCCAAATCTGTGAGCTCCAAGCCCATATTCCATGAAGAGGTCACATCTCAAAAACCAAGGCGTCCCTAATTGTCATTACAGAACCTTTATACAGCAACTGATGGAAACAGATGCAGAGATCTACAGGGAAACACTGAGCTGAGCTCCCAAAATCCAGTTGAAGAGAGGGAGATGCAATAACATGAGCAAAGAGATCAAGGCCATGATGGGGATACCCACTGAAACAGCTTACCTGAGCTAAGGGGAGCTCACTAACTCCGGACTGACAGTGGGGGAACCAGCATAGGACCAAAGTAGGCCCTCTGAATGTGGATGACACTTGTACGGCTGAGGCAGAAGGTGGGGCTGCTGGCAGTGGGGTCGGGAGTAATCACTACTGTTTGAACCGGCTTTTTAGAGCCCATTCTCTTTGGAGGGTTACCTTGTTTAGCCTAGATATAGGGGCCTTGGTTCTGCCTCAAAGAGATGTGCTAGACTTTGTTGACTCCCCATGGGAAGACTTACCCTCTCTGAGGAGTGGATGAGGGGTCGGGTGGGGGAAAAGGTGGAGGGGGCAGGAGGAGGCAAGGGAATGGGAGCTGAGATTAGCATGTAAAATGAGAAAATATTGCTTTTTAAAAATAAATTATTTAATTAAAAATCAAGGCTTCTGTGGAACAACATGTGATGATGATCTCTCTGGCCTTCACATGCATGAGCAGACACGTACATGCACTTCCTCATATACACATCCTACCCCCACACAAATAAACAGAAATACAGGACCTATGCCTTCTCCACAAATATATACATGAACACTTAGTTGTAAGAAGGTACTGTGATTTGTTCAAGGTCACAACCAATAAATGATGGGGCCAATTCAGATCAGTTGTCAATCTTTTCCTCTCTAGTTAATTGGTAACATTACATGCATGACTGAGAATAATGTAAGAGAATATGTTTTAGGAGCAGATCCACAAAGCGGGTCTTACAAATAGACATTTTAGATAGGAGTACTAGTCAACATCTCTCCTAACTCTGTGCTCAAAAGGGTGGTATTCATTTGTATAAACATATGGATTCAACTTCTGACTTGACATTCTTAAGTAATTCATCCAAGAAACTCCCTCCATTGCCTTATAATAGTGTGATCACCAACCACTGTGAGAAGAATCAGGCACAATACGGCTCTTATTGATTAAATGCTCTATACAAAATGAGATGTGCTACAAAATGTGGAGTGCTAATGTTTACATTTGGATATCTAAAATGGGTGTCTGAGAGCACAAATGCCTACTACAGAGCCCTATGAGAGACTGTTATTGGTTCTGCACGTCTGAAATTGGAAAATGATTATGCGTTATATGTTCATAGGTTCATTTGTGAGAGCAGTTATATGGTGTCAGGTAGCAAGAATAGAAGCAAAAGGCAATAATGGAAACTTACCTTAGAGAATACATAAAAGATATGGGAGGTATTGATCAATTTTTATAATGCACATTCACGTTAGAATATTAAGATATCAGGAAAGATTAAAACAGGGTTCAAGTTTAAGGACAGAGAGCAGAAAATAGCTCTTTTCAGATAAGTTGCCATGATGGGAAGACCTGAGAAAGGATAATTATCTTTGAGAAGAGCATAGAAAACTAGGTAGGAGTAAAGTACTGTTTACTTTTCCTCAAGTGAAGGAGGGAAAGTAGTCTAATTTACTTAGTGTGTGTGCTCTATTGTCTTGATGGCCCTGTAGATGAGTAGAGAGGCACCGTAACATACTAAGGAAGACTCTCTAGGCAGGATGAAAGAAGGAATGAATGCTCTAGAGGCACCTCAGTCCCAATTGTAGTTCTCACATTTGCTAGTTGTGTGGCCTTGGGAAAATTACATGTTACCTCACTTTCTTAATTAAAGAATGGGAATATCAGTGGTATTTAACTCATAAGGCTAGTATGAAAATTAAATTTATGCATATTAATTATTTAATCCAGGTTCAAGTATAGTAAGAACTTAAGAGGAACTATTTCTATTTTGTGTGTTTAGTGTGATGTTATCTATGTGCCTATATCATGGTTGGCCACAGTAATGTATATGATGGTGAGTTTTCGAACCTCTATTTTGACAGTATGCTTACAGTCAAATGTACTTTTGTGACATTTTTTGGTGGGGTGGCATATTGATTAATGAGTTTTGTTTGACAAGAGTGTTAGAAAAGAGATGATTGGAAAGGGATTTGTCTGTTAATGTAGTGCTTTCAGGTCAGAAAACCCTGTGGTTATTTCAGGGTTGCAAACTATCCCAAACCTCAATCTTTCTTCTAAACCTACTAACCAACCAAAGACTAGGCTTTATTTTCCTTGCCTAGTAAGTGCTACTTGTAAGAAAGATATCTGGGAAATAGGTAGGGATATAGAAAGGCAGGCTATGTTGAGCCTCAAATGCTGGCAGAGATCCAGGATGGTGTTGATGACTTCAGCACTGGAGGAAAAAAATCCAGTTTCTCTCACTGTTTGATGGCTTTTTGGATGGTTTCAAAATAAAACCCAATCTGTCATGTAACTAACTGAATTCCTTTTAACTGCTTAATTCTACTCTTTCTATTTACTGTGCAAACCAAAATCTTTTTATTAAGTTTAATGTTCATTACAGATGTTAGTTTCCTCTTGAGTGCAGGACCAATCCAAAAACGTGAGCACAAAATATCAGGCTGATAAATGTGCTAATGAGTAAGCTCAGGAACCTTGGTGTGCCTTCTATTTACCAAGTATAATGTTAAACATGTATGTTAAATCATATACAGAGTTGCTCAAACCAACTGAATGAGAGTCTAAAATTTGGGGTTAACTGTTTTATTTTATGGATGGAGAGACTAACATTTAAAGTTCATAGTTCCAAAGCTGACTTAGTCTGATAAATGCATTGTATTTCACTTGAATCTAAAGCTAGCACATTGTTAAGTTGGAAATATCTGCAGCCTTGGGTAGCCACAGACAGGGCCAGAGTGCTTGAAAGTGGTTTCAAAATTCAAATGCTCTTATTTGTATCCCAGTTCTTCAAAAACAGAATTAAAGCATGCTTCAAACTTATGATTAACCTGATACTGAAGAGCTGTCAGCAACAAACTGGCAAGGTTATAGTGGAACAAAAGGAGGGATATTGTGCTTTATAAAAAGCCTCCTACAGGAACACGCCCCCAGCTAGGTCCTTGGGCAGCTGAGGAGAGGGTGCCAGAAATGTCCAGATCCTATTGCCATACTCATGAATATCTTGCATATCACCATAGAACCTTCACCTGGCATTGGATGGAGAAAATGACAGAGCCCCACATAGGAGCACCGGACTGAGCTCCCAAGGTCCCGATGAGGAGCAAAAGGAGGGAGATCATGAGCAAGGAAGTCCTGACCGTGAGGAGTGCATTTACCCATTGAGACGGTGGGACAGATCTAACGGGAGACTACCAAGTCCAGTTGGAATGGGACTGATGGAACAGGGGACCAAACCGGGCTCTCTGAATGTGGCTGACGGTGGAGGAGGACTGAGAAACCAAGGACAACGACAATGAACATGAACTCTACAGCATGGACGGGCTCACTGTGAGCCTTGTCAGTTTGGTTGCTCACCTTCCTGGACATAGGGGGAGCTGGGAGGACCTTGGACTTAACATAGTGAAGGGAACCCTGATGGCTCTTTGTCTTGGAGAGGGGTGGAGAGGGGGTATGGGTGGAAGGGAGGGGAGGGAAGGGGGAGGAGGAGGGAAGGAGATGGAAATCTTTAATAAAAAAATGAGGAAATAAAAAGAAAAAAAAAGCCTCCTACACTAGTGCATGACTTTAGGGAACCAATGTATTAGTGTTGTTTAACAGGTCTTGACACACAGTTTTTAAAAACAATGCATCAATGCTTTGTTTTTCAATTAAAGTTGATGGTGAAATAGCTTCCAAATTCAACATGCTTTATTTTTATAAAATATTTGGGGGCCCCGTGAGACAGTTTATGTGGGTGTTTTAAAAAGCACCAACAAGAATCATAAATTCCAAATTTTTATCGATAAAAGCCCAACAATTATACCAGTTTTTGGAGGACAAGTGATGTGCCTAGGAGTTAAAGTTTAAGAATAATACTCCACTCGTGTAGGTGTGATTAAAAATAAGAGTCGCTAAACATACTCATGGAACAGTTTGGTTCCTTTGGAATGTTAGAATATGAAGAACTATAAACAATAAGCTTCATTAGTTATATTGGTTATATAAGAAATTATATAAATTTGAAAATTGGCTTCAATGCATGTTATGTCCTAGATAAATGCTAATTCTATTTGTATCCTGTATACTAACAAAGCAAATGCTTTTAGCAGCGACAGCAATGCATTAGGAGCATGTGTGGATAATGGTTGGTTATGGCCAAATTTTGGTCATTCACCCTAATGTAGCTCTCTTCTCTTATGATCTACTACAGAAAGATATTTTCCTATATTTAAAATATGCTGTATTTATTATATGTTATACTTCTTATCCTCTAGTCCTTAAGTCACACATGGGCAAGGGACCATATAAAATTTGTTCTCCATTTATTTTAGCACTCAGTATAGTTCCTAGTGGGTATTCAGCAAATACTTATAGAATGAATAGTCATTGAACTGCTTTATGGAAATTGTTCCCTTAGGAGCTACCTTGTCAAGTATCTTTGGAATGTTTTATATGTTCAAATCAATATCTACCTAAAATGCCTGAATTGTAACCCAATTTAGTACAATTTAGTCCCTGTAAGACTGGAGTGACTAGTCTGTTGATTGAATATAAAGAAGATAATATATATATATATATATATATATATATATATATATATCTCCAAGAAGCAATATTATAAACTGAGACTGTTCTTTTTTAATATTAGATTCAGAGAGTCACACGGTAAAGGAAATATCATTTCTTTGGGTTTATATCTTATCTTTGAGCTCACCTATATGCTACAACTTTTTCATACATGTAATTTTCAAAGTATGGCTCTAGATACCTTAAAGGATAAATGTGTTCTAGCAAAGAGCTTAGTCATTCATTCAGTTAGTTACTCATCTGTATCATTATCTGGAATTACCTTTTTAAATGTTCTCCTATCCTGTTACCAAGGTTGGCATGGCTAAATCAGAAATGAGTTCCACATTTTTTTTAACTCCACCATGATTTTGGTTCATCACTACCTACAAAATAAAGAGGAAACATTTGAATACTGCCCATTTCTTCCTTCAAATGTATCCTCCACATTTCTTCCCTTCTGTGTGCCCTTTGGAATGTCCTCTGGCCCTGTGGCTATATTTGGCTAAATGTTCACTTCAACAGATTGGAGAGGAGTTCAAAGTGTGGTTGAGTTGTTTATTCGGGAAATCTTCCCTGCTCAGGTTGCTGCAGATTAGTTCTAGTCTTTTCCCTAGTGTTGTGACTGCCATTGGGCCTTGATTCTACTCTTTTACTCAATGTTAGAACTCTCATTGAGCCTTGCTTGGAGTATTTTACTCAGTGTTAGGACTCTCGCTGAGCCTTGGTTAGAGTATTTTACTTAGTGTTGGAACTCCCATTGATCTTTCTTTACCAATATTAATATTAATATTAATAACCAAATATTGTTTGCTCCAGAATATTGTTGATTGTTTGAAATTCATCTCCATGTTTTGCAAGTGGCTCCCTTGTTGAATACTCCAGAAACTGCTCTGTACAAATCTGCTATCATTTGGCTGACCAGAGTTTGATTGCCAGTGTTTATGGTTCCTCGAAAGGCATTGTGCCCATGGATTCACATGTCTGTTCAGCAAGGAATATACTTACCTTTCTGATACCTCACATAGAATTCTCCAAGTACCTAAGAGGTTTAGGTCAGCACGTTTCCTGGTGCTTTTGATTCAGGTGTGTCAGAGAGCGTGATTACTGATCCTGCTTTTAGTAATATTTTAGTTTCCCACATTGTCTGCCTTCATGCGTTTCACTACTGCTTGATGGTCACTTGCTTAAGAATAGGAACTGTATATTATTTATCTTTCCAAGCCCAGAGTTGAACATCACATATACTATTCTGTCCGTGAAATCCAAGAGTACTGAAAACTGAATATGTATTGACAGACCAAGAAAAGAAGAATAAAATCTGGAAGACAATGGAAGTAAAGAATTAAAGTTGAGTACATTTTCCATATTTGTTTCCACTTCTATGTACCCATCCTCTTTGGGCAGAGAAGAGCTATACTCTCTTTATGTAATGTATCCCTTTATGACTACTGTGACTCTGGTTTGAGTTTGCAGCTTTGATCACCAAACAGTAAAACAAGACATTTAAATCGAAATTTGACCTTCCAATAAAGTACTTCTTTTGCTGCATAGATACATCTAACTCCTTCCTACTGTTAAAGATATCTATTTAACTCAGGGACTTGAGAGCTCAACTCAAGTGTTAAGGTTTCATTAAATGAACCATCATGCTGGCTCAAGTCAATAGTTCACTTATTATTTAAAGGCTACATGACCCTTCTCTAACTGATGGCTCCCCAGGGATTATTATAAACTAAAAGTCAGTATCCTGTAATCCCCCCAAAAGGTTTTTTCACTTTTACATATCTAGTGCAAAGTTATCCATTAAATGGCATCGCTTCCTTTAAAGAGGATATTTGAAGAATAATTCAAGTAAGCACTTGTGCTGTCATTTCTATGGCCAAATTGTGAATTCATCAAAACTGTTATTCAAAATCAAGGATAGAAGGGGTCCTATTCTCTGTATGTGGTTGAACTCACTCTGACAATGGTGACCTTATCACTGGGGCTTTACTGCTTTGAGTCAAAAAATAAAACAAAACAATAAAATTTATTTCAATGAGTATTTTTATAGCTAAAAGAAATGGAATAGATATCTCACAAAGACTACTTTCTTTCAAATTCACCCAGTGTGGATATATACTTTCTTACTTCTTTTTGCCTTAGAATAGGCTATAAAATAGGAACTCAGGCCAAAGAGAAGCCTTAGTTCATGGCTTCTAACTTTTCTGTACATTCAGACTGTCTGCAAACTTTGATAATTTGCACACTGCTGGGTTTTTACTCTACTTTCTCCTGAACTGAGATTCTAAAAACTAGTGCTGAACTGGGTGGGGAATGACAAGCTGCATCCAAATTTGTAATTCAGATGACTCTGGTGAGTGTTGCTAAGGCCACATTGTTAGAAATGCTAGCTTGATTAAAGAACAAGCAAGGGTAGGAAATTTCAAAAAAGCGAAGATGTTAGTTTTCTTGGTCTCAAGTATGTCTAGTCAGAATCTTTTGTTATCCTTCTGTCTTCATATGTTTTTACGGCACATTGGGCTAATTCCTAACATTCTACACACATTCTATGTCACCTTGCCTCAAGTTTAGCTTCTTCTAGACCCACATAAGATATTCTAATAAGATTAAGTGATCTTTGTTGTCAGAAGACTACTGTGGGAAAGATGATACCGAGGTCACTAAAATTTCTTCATGGCTCACCATCATGAGGATAAAAATTAAGAAGAGGCTTGCTGCTGACCCTAAATCTAAAATGCCACTGATCCATACTAATAATAAATTAGTGCTAAGCATCTAGTCACCTCTTCTTCGCCTTCTTCTCTAATGCTTTCAACCTGCCAAACAAAATCATAAAGCCAAAAAAGCAAAACAAACCTATGTGAAATGTTTGCATTATTCATTCAGATGTGTTTCTTGGGAATAGGAAGAGTAATCTTTTACCCGACTGTACATACTACATTGTTATTATTACAACAAAGTGAATTACTTTACAGCACAGTTCCTAATGAAACCTTCATGAAAACAGATTCTCAGTTTCTGTCTGGAGCAGCAAACAACATGTTCAAGTTCATCTCTTAGACACAAGGCCATACTGAATACATGGGAAGCAATGTCCCACACATTGTTATCATTCTTTTTCTTCTCCTTGTGCCCAGACATATATTATTTCACTTAAACTAACACAACGGAAGTGTAGAATGGTGGACACATTCTCTATACATTCAGTAGTTCATAAGGTATATTTTTCCATGTTTGAAGCTTGCTTCAATTGACATGATCACCTCATATGATCCTATAGTAACCTTTATGAATTTAAAGACTCATATAAAAAGACAGAATCCAGTGTTACTATGAAATAAAAAACTCTTTAGCTATATATAAAATGGGAGTTGGGGAGACATAGGATGAGTTGAAGCAGGGAGAAGGTAGGGTTTAAATGAATACATTGCTCATGTATGAAATTTCCAAAAATATAATAAACCCCATTTAAATTAGATTATTTTAAGGCACTCTTTGCAGCAATGGACATGAAATGTGGTAGAGATATTTCTTTGTGGGTAATTTACTCCCATAGCTTTCCTGTGTTTATACCACCAATCAAACTCTATAGATATACAATTTATGAATCAGAAGAATAGTAAGTAGTTGAAATGTATGGCACCACAGTGATAGACCCCTTTCCAGTTTTTAAAAGAGAAAACATGTCCTAGAAACCTATTTGTGGCTATAACTGTGAGTGACTTAAAATGTGAAAATTAATAAGCAAAATTAACTTCAGTAGTTGAAGTAGACTGAACCCCCTATTCTTCTCCAGAGTGCATATCTTAGTCTCCAGAACCTGTGAACACTTCCCTTTACGTGACGAAGGGGACTTTGATATTGTGATTAAGGTCCTTGAATTGAATAAATTATACTGGATTTTATTGTTCTGAATTATTTGTGTGGGCCTGAGATAATCACAAATGTGATCTTATGAGGAAGGCAAGAGATTGTAACTGAGTGGCAGGAATAGTGAAGAGAGACTCAAGGTGTTGAGATCTAGATGTCCTCTAGAAGCTGAAAAAGACAAGGAAATAGGGATCTTCCACAAGGAATATCAATCTGTTACTGCTTTGATTTAAATTCAGTGCTTGCTGTAGAGACTTCTGACATCCCATGCCGCAATAAAAGAACCTTCTACTGCCTTAAACCACTCTGAGATAAAATGTTACAGCAGCAATATGTAGTAAGTAAATTCCAGTGAAACTTCATGTGGAACTGAAATTAGCTCTCTCTACATATTCACCATGTACTTATTGTATCAATTCCAATGCAAATAACATCTTTCAGAAGTATTCCTTATCCCACCTATCTTTCATATTTCTTCACTTGGTTAGTACTTTTCTAAGAAATGTGGTTGTGAGTGTTTCTTATTTTGTGCTATAGTTATTTGTGTGAGTTTTGTTATTTCAATCAGAGCAGTAATTTTCTGAGCTGGAGGTGACAGTCTATGTGTTTTATACTACATATAACCTCTGCCCTCAGTTCAGGCATTGCAGCTTGCACATATGAAGTTCCTGGTAAATATTAGCTGAGTGAATGTTTGCTGAGAAGTAAAATTAACCGAGAATATAATGAGAAAAGGCATCCTGAATTAAGTTGTGTAGTTTCTTGCATCTTAATTATGGGGTTCGAATTTGCATTTTAATTATGGGTTTTTTTTACAAATATATTTGAATTCCTGCTTGGAGGAGTTTGTCCTTTCATGAGAGGATTCATCTTGTTTGATACACAATGTTCTTCGGCACTGGGGGAACATTACATTAGTGTGTTAGAATGGTAGGGAAATGCTCCTTTTCAACTCAATTTGAGAAAGGTCCTTCAGATCTTCTCCTGGGATGCCCAGTTATATAGTAGGATAAAGTGGTTTACCAAGAGGAATGTAGAAATAAACTAATGAATATTCACAAAGTGCTTAGAATATATGAGACAAAACATGAAAAACATTTATTTTTAGATTGGTTAATGTAGAGTTGTGTAAAGCACAGAGTTTGCCTTTAGGAGCTTACAGTGTAGGAAGACAAAGTTTAGTTAATATTAATGTTTGCCTTTTGATTGATATACTTCTGTATAATAGGATTACCTAAAATATGGCATCTCTTATTTTCTGTGGTTGTATATGCATTGATATTATATACCCCCCAAAATTTCTAACTCAGGTATAGCTAGCATGATGAATATTCATATATTTCAATAAAAAATCTTTTTTCTTAAAAATATATGAAGATTATAGATAATAAAAATGATATGATAGATAATTTATTTTACACAATTATGTTGTATTTATTTTATACTATATAATAAAATATTTTCTTGCTTAAATTTACATTCATCATGTTTGGGAATATCTGGGATCTTTCCATGGGACAAAGGGTATAACATTTGACTTCTAAGTTCTACCCTACAACAGTGCTATACTTAAAGAGTTTGAGAATGAATTATATTAGAACTATATTAGTTTCCTTCTATTTGATATTATTTTCCAGGCCTTTGTCTAAGATCAGGTGTACCTTTGGTTTTATACTGACAATCTTATTTACAACTTTAATTATAACAGCACAAGGCAAGATTAATTATTCACAGAGAACAGACAAAGCATATCTATTGCCTGAAGTTGGTTCCTGTTGAATCACAGACAATTGGTTACTGTGTTTAGAGTATCAGTGAGATGTTTGTTATTTAACATTGACAGAATAGTCAATTTTAAATGATGTTTAAAGTCCAGTATAGAAAAGGTAAAAACAAAAATTGTGATTTAGGTAATAAGATTCATCATAATTTACTTAACTCTTTTGGGTACTATTAACCATGATATGAACAATAAATAATACAAAAGCAAATAAGGTTTTATCTTCAACAAAGGTTTTTCTGGATCCGGAAGAAATACATTACAAGACAAAAGCCATAGCTAGAGATGAAGTAAAACTCTTCCCTTTTGTTGTAATTTTTAAATGTATACAGTCTTGTGTCTGATATTGGGCATTAAATATACACATATCTTTTTAGCTAATTCTCAATATTGTATTTATCTTTCTTAGGTCATCTTGATTTGGATATTTTGAATATGAAAATTGTTAACTCAGCTTCACAGGATAAAATGAAAAAAATAGGACACTCGTAAAGGTGCCTTAGGGAGTAAACCTATAAGGAAACAAAGACTTTCAGGTTAATAAATGATGTTGAATGGCCCAGAGTGATCCATGACCAATCTATCCTCACCAACTTTTCTGAGCAGTCTAAATGCTTTTATGTTCCAGCCTTTTTCAGTTAGGTTTCTATTAGATTTTTAGTTGAGTCTAATTTATAATCATAATTTCTTGTAAATATTTTAATAACATCTATTACAGAATTTTAAAGATATCTAACAATGACTTACTATTTATTTTTTATTCTTAAACATATATTTACCCAGGCCTGGTATACCTTTGTCAAACAGCTAAGACTCAAGTTTACTGTGAATAATGTAGGTACTATTCGTTCCTTGGGAGGGGCTTTGAATTCAAATGAATTCAAATGAGAGAAAAAAATTATATTTTAAATATTGATTAAAAATGTGCACAGTTAAAATTTTTTGTCCCTTTTTTCAAGTAGCAGAAAGTAATAATCATGTGTCAAAAGAGAGTAATAATGGAGATTGTGGTGCCACTTTAGATGGATTTACCAAAAAATCCCATTCCAGGAAAGTGAGTTCCATTGAGATCTTTGATAAACAAGTCTTCATATAAAGAGTAATTGAGAAAAGGATATTCCAGGCAAAGAAAACAGTGAGTGTGAAGAAATGTATTAGCTGGACTATCTTGTCATAGTTCAGGATCTGAAAGAAGACAACAGTGACTGGGTATAATAAATAGGATGTTACAAAAGGGATAATGATATAAAGGTCAGACGACATATGACTAGTAATCAGATACAAGTGAACTTTATTCAAAACACAAGGAGAAGATATTGAAGCATTGTAAGTAAGATAGTGACATGATTTATATCTTATAAACAGTTTATTTTATGTATGTGTATATATGTGTATATACATCCATACACGTATATACACATACACATTTCACAATGTGATGGCACAGAAAACAGATTAAAAGTGTAGAGAATTAGTGATAAATATATGAACTGGAAGGGTGTCTAGGATGGAGTAGCAAAATTTTGAGAGGTTATAATGATATTTTTATAAAAAGATAGAAATTCTCTTCTTACTTGCCTCAGAAACTAAGGTAAAGAGCTTTTGAGAACCGATGATCAGCTATATATTATCCCTCACAATGGTGTTCGAGCACGACCATTTATTCAGTGCTGGGACTGAATACAGTGAGATCCTAGGACAGTCAATACAGTTTCAACCGTTGGTTGGATGTGTTGATACCGCTTAGTATAGCCTTTCATAATCTACTAATGTCTGATGATTTTGATTATTCATTGTGGTGGTTTGAATAGAAACGGTCCCTGTAGATTAATGTGTTTGAATGATTGCCCATAGTGAGTGGTGGCATTACTAGGAGGTAAGATAAGTCCAACTCTGTTGGAGGAAGTGTGCCACTGTGGAGTGGACTTGAGGTTTCATATATGTTCAAAGTACACCCAGCGTGATGCATAGTCTCCTTCTGCTGCCTGTGGAAAAGATGTAGATCTCTTGGCTCCTTCCCCAACACCATGTTGGCCTGTACGCTGCCATGCTTCCTGCCATGATAATAATGGACTAAACTGAAATTGGAAGCCAGCCCCAATTAAATGTTTTCCCTTATAAGAGCTGCTGTGGTCATGTTGTATCTTCACAGCAGTAGAAACCCCAAGACATTAATTTATATCATGGTATATCATGTTAAATAATGGTACAGGTATTTTATTAGTTTGAATATGAGCAGATTTAAAAAATATATTACTAAGACCATAATTTACTATTTATTGATGTTCTACTATTTAACCTATTATAATAGCCTACTAGTTTTCAGATTATATTAAACACCACGAGGAGAATCAATTATGTATGGGACACTGTTCTGGTTATGGAATAAACCATGTACTAAACACTGATGTATAGCATTTATCACTTATATCATTTGTAAAACAAAAGCAATAATTTGCTTTGTTGATAAATTTGAAAGTTGACTAGAGTTAGCTAATCAGTTATTATTCTGGTTTCTGGCTTTATAACAAATATGATTGTAATTAGGTATGGGCGAGAGTTGGGATTATATCAAAAATTATTTTATTCTATGTTATTTGCTATGTTGGAAATAGTCAAACAACTGGTGGTTTGAGCAATTGAGTGTCTGGCATGTCAATTTTGCTGTAGTCTCTTTCATGGCCACTCTACATGGAAATGTAAGCTTATTTGGCCTTCTTACATGAGGGCTAAAGTTTCCTAGAATGAGAACTCATAGGGCAACAGCAGAAATTCAGACTCAGAAGGCATATCTACTATATTCTTTTGGCTGAATCAGTAACAATAACCTTCAGACTCAGAAGGCATATCTACTATATTCTTTTGGCTGAATCAGTAACAATAACCTTCCTAGGCTCAAGAGTGTGATATCAGACTTTATCTCTTAGTGGGAAGAATGACAAAGCATTTGAAAAATAGTTTATTATTACTAAAGACATAGTTCTTCATTTTAAAATGAATTATCAAGCTAGCTAACTAGCTAAATAATTTTATTATAGATGGATAAGAGCAAAAGATGACAGCACTGGAGAGAATTGTCTGATTTATTTATTTATTTATTTATTTCCACCTCCTCTCATTTCCCTCCCTCTCCCCTTCCTCTCCAGTCCTAAGAGCAGTCAGGGTTTCCTGCCCTGTGGGAAGTCCAAGGTCCTCCCCCCTCCATTCAAGACTAGGAAGCTGAGTATCCAAACAGACTAGTCTCCCACAAGGCCACTCCATGCAGTACAATCAAAACTCACTGCCATTGTCCTTGGGGAGCAGGGATTGAATAAGAGTATTTGGATATAACAAATGCATATGAACATTGCTTGTATGTATGTGTGGAACTGTTACAACATTTCTTATTAATATGTATAATTATACATATATATTTTACATTTTTAATTTTAAATTTATTTCATTTTATATGTATGAATGCTTTGCAGTCTATATGTATGTGCAACACATGCATGCCCCATACTTGCAGAGGTCAGAAGAGGTGGTCAGATTTTCCTGAAACTGGAGTTAAATATAATTGTGAACCACCAAGTAGGTGTTGGGAACTGAACTATGGTCCTCTGCAAGAGTAATAAATGTTCTTAAACACCAATTCATCTCTCCAGTCTTAATAAAACTACTCAGAAGGAAGTGATTGTCATGGGCTTCTGGCCTCTTGTGATATCAGAAATTTCTGTGCTGTAGTCATGCTGTGGCCACAGGCCATGCCTGTGCTCCCTCGGGAGGTCATGTTGATGTCCATCTCTGTTTCCACTAAAGGTGGAGTGGATGTCTGTGTTATGTACACCCATAAGAGGTCATGCTATTATCAAATATCACATGGACATCCATGATCCATACTGTTGCCAGAAATCCTGTGGAAGACCATGATCTCTGCTCCTTCTGACTGTAAAAGGCAAGGAAGCTGCTTTTGCACTGGTGTCAATGACTGCAGAATAACATTTGAGAATGAGAGGCATGGAAGGTGACTGTGACAACCCCTGCCCAATCCCCATCAAAAAAGAAGAAACAGTCTAGACAGAAAGCCACTGAAGAGAACTCTTAAAATTGTGATAAAGATCATGAAGTATAACTCTTTGCAGTTGATGGCTTCTGGCAGGATTGGGGATGGGGGAAAGACTCAGTTCTTAAAGTACTGGCCACTGGGAATTTGACCATGCTCCAGTGAGCATATAGGCAACACAAATTGGATTTGGTGGTGTTTGCTTTTCTTATTTTCTCTTTTTTTGGGGGGGGCGTGAAGGGGGGTAGAATGGTCACAAGGGTGCAGGGGGTAGACCTGGAATGAAACTCCCAAATAATCAATAAAAATGTGTTGGGAAAACAACAATAACAAACACAGCCAAACAAACATAAATACAAAATGGAGAAGCGTAAAGAATGTGCTGTTATTTAGTCATTTCATGGGGACTAAAACATTCCATCATGAAGCAAGCTGATTAAAACAGGAAACAAACCACCCAAAATAACTTCAGGAAGTCCCTGAATCTGATAGGATCCACTATACTTAACTCCCATGCAGAAAATCACAGCAATCATGTAGTTTGGATGAGGCTTTGTTGAACTTATCCATGAAGATAGCTTGCCCTTTAATCTGTAGATATGCTTGCAGGTGTGCAGTGTGTTCCAGGTGTCCAGTGTTCATAAGCATATCCCATGGGAGTCGGAGTTCCTTGATGGCAACTATCTTTGAGTGCCTTTTACTCCAGTAAGCAACTCCTTTCCCATATTTGTGTAAGTAAACCCAAGAAAGCTCATTGGTTCAGCAACGAAAAAAAAAAAAAAAAAAACAGTTGTGTCATGTTGGCATGAGGAGCCTGGCACACAGTGAACTTCCCCTCTCTAGTCCCATAACCAAGTTTTTTTTTTTTTTCGTGAGCTGTGGACAGTGTTTTTGCACAGCAGTTTCCTTTGTATTGATACAGTTCCTGCAGGAGGGAAGAAGCACCCCATGAGACTTCTGAGATAAACAAAAGTTCACAAGCTGGAGAAAGTGAAAACTTGCAAGATTCTAGAAGAGCCCTCCACAGCTTTAAAGAAGCAGTAAACAACTGTTCAGGGAACAAAGTTTCACCAGCCAGTCTGCAAAGAAGATATTTCTTGGACTTGTCAAGTTGCCTACCAACTGCAGAGAGCTTCAGGGTTGCAAAGTTCATGGGTTGCCACCCACTTTGGGATGGCCTTTTAGGTGATACAGCTGCTTTTGAATCATCTCTCCTCCAATGAAGACACTCTTCATCCCAAATCAAATGTTAGAAGTCCCATTTGCAACTCATTGGTTCACCAACAAATGCTATGTCAATTTATTCCAAGTACTACCCAATTTTAAACTTTTTCTCCCTATCGCAGAACAGTTGAGTGATATATATGTGAATGTGATGGTATCTATAAATACTTTATAGTAACAATTTTTAGTAAAACTGTGCTTTTCAATTAAAAGCAATTAAACAAATGTCACATTGTTTGGGCTGGAAAGATCATTCAGTAGGTAAAGAACTTGCTGTACAAGCATGAAGACCTGAGTGAAGCTAAAACTAGCCAGCAGACAAAGTCAATGTACGTGCACTAGTGTGCTGGTTAGCTCTATGTAAACTTAACACAAGCCAGAGTCATTTGAAAAGAGGGAACCTCAATTGAGAAAATGTCCCTACCATATTGGTCTGTGGGCAGCCTGTGGTGCATTTTGTTGATTTGTGATTAATATGGGAGGCCCTAGACCATTTGGTGTGGTGCAACTTCTGGACAGGTGGTCTTGGGTTGTAGAAGACAACGGTTTGAGCAAGCCATGAGGGGGAAGCCAAATAGCAGCACTTCTTCACAGCCTCTGCTTTAGTTCCTGCTGCCAGGTTTTGCCTTGAGTTCCTGCCCTGACTTCCCTTCATGATGGACTGTGATTCAGACACGGAAGTTGAAATAAATCTTTTCCTCCCCATGTTTTTTTTTTGTTATAGTGTTCATCATAGCAATAGAAACCCTAAGACAGACCCCCACACCCACAGAAAATTCTGACATGGTTATACTCACCTGAAAGTACCGAGCTGGCATTTAGAGAGTGGCAGATCTCAGGGGTTCATTAGTCAGCCAAGTTGACTAAAATAAGGAAACTTGGTTCAGTGAGAGACCTAAAATTGGGCTGTCTCAAACACTAGGTGGAGAAAGAATTCAAGAGGAGACCCATTGCTAACCTATGGTTTCCACAGGACAGGTTTCTGCAATCATCCCTCACATTTGTGTATACACAGACAGTTGCACACAAAATAAAACACATGATTTTGAGTGTTCAGTAAATAGAACAGATACGATGACTCCATTAATGATGATGATAACATGTTACATATAAACTCACTGGCATAGAACTTGTTACAATTTCATTTTCATACCCCTTAGCTCAAGATAAAGAAGGGAAAGTTAATTACCTCTTAGGGAAAGTTGACACCTTCACAGGATGTTCTCATTAGGGATGGTTAAGAGATAGCAGAGAGTGTTATAATCCATGGAACATGCTCTATGTGTAGGTCAAATATATTTGCTGCTTCCTCAGAATGCACATAAATTGATGGCAATAAGATGCTTGGGGGACCACTGCAAACACAAACTTAACACATTCTTATTGCATTGAACCTTCCAGCTTAAACTTTTTTAAACTAAGAATGCAATTCATATTAACATATTAAATACAAAATGGGTAGTACATAGGAAGTTGATTCATTATGCTGCATTTTGAGATCTGGAGAAAGCTATTTGTTATTTGGCATTCAGACTGAAACAAATGAAAATGATGGCAGCTACTTTATCTTCTGAATATTTAATCTAATTCAAAATTTGGCCTATTCGTGGATAATCTCCAGGTATATAACACAGCTTTAACCTTAAACATCAGGATAAACAATGCTGTAAATCATAAAGATAGAAGAAGAACCAATAAAATTAGGCATCTGTATAACTATATTTGAGTACCAACAAATATGGATTTTATCTACAGGACTTTTTAAATTTCAGCCACAAAAGAAATCCAGCTGTCTCTGTGACAAAGCCACTGTAGCCAGCACTGAGAAACTTTTAAACTGAGGCATCTCAAGAGAAAAATGGAAGTTTCACAATCATGCATGAACATAGATCTTAACATCTGCTTCTTTTTTTCTAGCCTGGAACCTAGCGTCAGAACATTATATATTTTTTTTAAAATTTTCTTTTTAAAAAATTTATTATGTATACAGTATTCTCAGTGCTCTGTCTGCAGGCCAGAAGAGGGCACCAGATCTCATCACAGATGATTGTGAGCCACCATGTGGTTGCTGGGAATTGAACTCAGGACCTTTGGAAGAGCAAGCAGTGCTCTTAACCACTGAGCCATCTCTCCAGCCCCCAGAACATTATATTTTTGCTTCTATTCTTTTTTTTGATTTTTTTATTTTTTATGTTTTATTTTTTTATTTAAAAAATTTCCATCTCCTCCCCTCTTCCTCCCCCTTCCCTCCCGTCCCCTCTACCCATACCCCCCCTCCCTCCCTCTTCAGGCCAAGGAGCCATCGGGGTTCCCTACTCTATGTTAAGACCAAGGTCCTCCCAACTCCCCCCTGGTCCAGGAAGGTGATCACCCAAGCTGAGAAGGCTCCCACAGAGCCTGTCCATGCAGAATAGTCAAAGATCAGTGCCTTTGTCCTTGGTTTCTCCCTCAGCCTCCACCGTCGGCCACATTCAGAGAGTCTGGTTTGGTCTCATGTTCCATCAGTCCCAATCCAACTGGAGTTGGTGATCTCCCGTTAGTTCTGTCCCACCGTCTCCATGGGTGAACGCACCCCTCACGGTCCTGACTTTCTTTTTGCTTCTATTCTTGAGAAACTTACTGGAAACTTAAGTGACCCATAAAGTTGAGCTCCTTTCCACATATTATTGAAAACCGGTACCATTGTCCCTGATGAGTTGAAGTTTCCTGGTCTGTGTGTGCTGAGATGAGCATTATCATCTTGGACTTGGCTGCTTGAGGAGCTAATTTGCATTGGAGGTAGGGACAGTTGCAAAGCGGCTCCCTAGGGCCTTTCATGTAAGAAGGTAGTGAACCTACCATCTCATTTTACTCCTGAGCTGTGATTTATTCAATATGTCTAGAGACTTTTTAAAATGAACTGAAGGTTTCAATAAAGGCCTTGCCTTTAAGATGTATAACCTGTGATTAAAAATAACCCCTAGCTCGAAGCAGAAGAATGACCTTTGCAAAAGCAGTAATGGGATATTTTGGTTCCTTTTACCACACTCAAATAGTCTATTTAATCCCACAAATGTAGCAGAGAAAAAATGGGTGGCAATTAAGGAGACCTCAATCAGTACTGGGTTCAGAGTGGGGAGTCCTTGGATCTTTGAAATGAATATACATACACAGAATACTTGAACTGCAGAGGTGTGACTTCTGATGGTCATGGATGATAACATATTTATCCACAAACATCTTAATAAACACTCAAAAATTGTGAGAAAAGTGTCTAATGTCACGAGATTGTCTCAGTGCGTATTCTCTTTGGGACTTGCTCTGAAGACATTCATATCAACATTTTCCAAGTGATTATATTTCAACTTCAAGTAGCTTTGAAATTAGAAACTCACAGTCATTTGAGTTCAACAAGACAGATTTCCCCTTTTGAAAGACCAAGGACTTTCTTTTATCCTTTTTGGCAATATCCCTTAGAGCAATTCAGATCCTTAATATTGGAGTGAGGGATGACTTGGCGGTCTGTTAAAGGACCAACTGACATTTTGTTAGAACTGCAAGGAATGTGACCAGTTCAATAATGGATTATTTGTAATTTCTTGTTTTAACTGTAATTGATAATTTAAAAAGAGTCATGGTGTGTATAATGGATACAGTATTTATTTTTCTTTAAAAAATGTTTCTCCTTCCCATTATCAGCTCCTTCAATAAAGTGTTTTGATGCAGGGTAGACTGAGGTGAAGAAGTAGCTCTCCTCAGCTGCTTGACATAAATTATGTCTCCAACTATTTCAAAAGGAGAAGAAATGGAAAGGCTGTGAAGGGCCCAGGGTGGCAGGTAAGTGCACTCGAGACAGATGTGTTAGAGGAGTTTCTTCAAAGATACAAATCCATCCTTAGTAATTGCCCAGCATTGGGAAGAGTTGGAAAGCCTGTTGCTTTCTCTGTGATGAGGTGTCAGGGACTAGTTGCCAGGCAGTAAACTCACTTGTGCACTGAGGTTAGAATGGTGTGCTATGTTTGTTAATGCCACTGCTTCTTTTTCAACTGCCTGCCTACCTTTGTTGGGCCAGAGCCCCTGACTGCTGCTAAAATGTCAAGCGACACAAGAAATGATCTGCCAGCGTTTTCCTGTTGGTCTTGTGTAGTGAGGACTTTTTTTGATGGATTAGACCCCAGAAAGTATTAGAAAAGTAGATTTTTTTCCCTCTCTCTCTGAATTCTCATAGCACTTTGTAGTCCTGTCGAGTAGAGCAATTATTGTGTTGTATTGTGATCATTTGTGTCTGTTTCTCTCAGTAGACTGTGAATGTGTTGATGGCAGGGGCGTTGCTTTATTTATCCAGGTTCTAGCACATTTTGGTGTACATGGCAAAAAATAAAAACCTTTGTAAATTGCTTGGATGAATGGATTAGAAAAATCACAATGGACAATCTGATGCCAAATACTGAGCACAATTCTATTGCTTATATGCTAGCTCTTTCACTGGACTTGATTTCTAGAGAGTGAGGATACCACTAGGATTGGGTTTTATGTTTTCTTTCTCCACAGGACAGGGAGCTATCTGTGATCTCTCTCTCTCTTTATAATAGAATGACTGTGTCTGCACAGTCATTTTCTCTAAAGTTATGACAGTTCAAGCCTAGAATATTGAGATTGTTATTGATTACAACTATCACATTTACTCCATATTTCTGTGATTCCCTCATTAGTGTTTGCATCTCCCCTAGAGTGTGAGACCAGTGATTTTGCTCACAGTCACACCCCCATGATCAAGCATAGTGTGTGTCAGGCAATGTTGAGGAATAGGGTTTAAAATGCTAAAATAGTTTCCAGTCTCTTTAAATTTTATTATTATTATTACTATCATAGTTATTATTATTTATTTTATATGTATAAGGTTTTGCCTGAATGTAAGTCTGTGCAGCTCCTGTGCCTGGTGCCTGCAGAGGTCAGAAGAGGGAGTTTGGAACTGTAGTCATGGGTATTTGTGAGCTACGGTGTGGGTGCTGAAATTGAATACAGGTCCTCTGGAAGAAAAGCAAGTGCTCTTAACTACAGAACCATCTCTCTACCCCTCCAGGTCTCTTTGAAAAAGTTTAAGTAAAAATTCTTCCACTTATTTGACCAGATTATTGATTGCTTTATTAAAGCTGCATATTCTCCAAAGGTATCATGTTGATATTTAAAAGGGCCCAAGTTTGGAAAACTGCAGCGTTGGTCTCAGTGGTGCTTTTCTGGTAATTTTTAAAGGAGTGAGTGTTTGGCTGCTGCACATGCTTCTCTCAAGGGGAAAGGCCTTTAGAGTGGCACTTGGTAATTTAGCCATTAAGGTTAATGTTCATCTTCTCTCTGTCTATTGAAACTTGTAGGGTAGGCAGTACAAATAGCTTATCAGGTAGTTTTAAAGGTCATGTGCAAAGGAAAAAAATCTTGCACTGCTCATGGATATGCCCTTACTAATCAGTGCCTGCTTATGGGAGGAGGGGGCTGAGGGACTCTCTCAGGCCATCTATCTTCTCTTTTCCTCCAGGTCGCTCTGTGACAGCTTTTGATTTGGTAGCAGTCCAACCTATAGGTGGCTAACTATGCACATCTCTGCTTTCTGTAGTAGAGAAGTCAATAAGGGTAATAACAAAAGCAGAATTCAAACCCCTCAACGTTCTCTCTCCCTATTCAGCCTCTGCATTTTACCTCTTGGGTGAGACTGACAGAAATAGGAGAGAATAGACTTCTCTGTTGACAGCCTGCAGCAGTGGTCAAGCTTACCTTTCATAGAACTAGTCAGAATAAGGAGAGTAGACTGCTCAGTCTTTTCCCTTGCTGTTACTTGTCATTTAAACCTATGACAAAGCCATGCCTCTGTCATCTCTCTGTTCTGCTTCAATCCTCTATGGGATGCATGAATTCAGCCCTGGCCTTTCAGGTCTGACCCCATCATGAATCCCTAATAAGTGAATCTGGAGCTCCTCAAAGGAAACGAAAACTTAACTCACCACTCCAAATCCCAGATGAAACCCCTGATTTAACTGCTTTTGTGATTTGATTGCATTGCTGGTCTTTTTCTTTCTTCCACCAGTAAAAGTATGGGCTGTAGCTACTTGGGGAGGATGAAGAAAAACTCAGTTTTTAAAAATGGTAGCTCTGAGGCAAGCATTTAGGAACGACTCTAAAAGCTCTTTCCGAAGAGTGAGCTGTACCTTCAGGCTTATTGCGATCACCCATTGAGAGAGAAAGCACAGAATGAGCCTGTAATAATGATACAAAGAAGAATGCATTCCTTTGCAGTGCATCCAATAGCTGCTTTGCATATGGATTCATTATTAAGATAGGAGTCTGTTTTGCTTTCTATTTTATTATCTGTTTCTGAACACATAGAAGCAGGGTTGGGGGATTATATTTTATATATTTTCAAAATCCTACTTATGAGCTATTACATCTACTCCCTCTGTCCCTGCCTGTCCTTTTTTCCCATTCAAATTATTTCTGGGAATTCTTTTAAATAAAAGAGCTATTGTTGTTTTTATTATATTCACCTCATTTTTACTTGCTAGAGCTCTAAAGTCTATCATTTTAATTTTTGAATGGGCACCTGGGAATTATTTATGAAGAATATCAGAGAAGTATTAGGGATAACTGAGCAGAATAATTTCTGAAGTTCCAACCGAGGAATGAATGTACTTTTTTGAATTTTAATTTCATATAGCAAAAATAAATTCAATAGCTCATAGATACAGACTTACATTTTAGGTGGTGACCAACCTTTGGTACACTAGGGCCTTTTTTAGGTTTACTTTTGAACATCGAACCTAGTGGTAAAGTCTGAAGACTGGAGATAGATAGAAAACAAATAATTAGGGTTTTGATTACATTTTTGAGTTCAAAGTTAGCCTTTATTAACACTGTAAATTTTATGTTTGACCAGAGAGTATGAAATCCTCTACACCACAGTCTTGCAAGTCACATTCACAGTATGCCAGTCAGAATTATATGGAAAACTACTGGCCTGAGGCGTCTGTAAAATTGTAGAGATCATACATACATATGTAAGGGGAAATGAGTTTGATGAGATTGAGTTTTCAGCCAGTGTTGGTTAGTTAATAATGCTTAGATTGTTCTTTTCCAGTCCCACAATGTGCTCACTATACATCCCTGCTTTTTATATGGATAGGTGAAATGATCCAAAACACTAACTTATGATTCAGTTGTAAATACCTTTCCCTATATGCTATGCAGAATTGGCTTCAAGAAAACTGAAACTAGTTTCATGAGTGCGGAGCTCCTTGAGAAGTCTATATTTATGGAAAGGTTGGTATTTTCTAAAGTATGTCATCTTTTGGAGGTCATATTTAGAATTATTTTACATTTGTTAGTGCAAATCTACTCCTATGTATCTACAGCATAGCCTTAACTTCAAGGCCATCATTTTTGAACCAGATTTCTCTGATCCTTAAGTTAAGAGTCCAAATGGTGGGCACCATGCATCTCTATCAAAGGAGTGACTATCATTAGTCTTAGAAATAAATTATAGGAGAGAGCTAAACACCATAATACCCCATATTTCCCTGTGAAATGACCACTGTATCCAGTTTTTTGAACACTGTCAGACAACCTGTACAAGAAAATTAATTTAAATCCAATCAAAAAATATGAAATAACCATAGATTTTTGTTAGTGAATCTGGAAATAGAAATGATGTACTTGAAGTTCATGAACTGGTGACTAGTCCAAAGAATTTACCTCTGTCACTGAAGAATCATATTGATCCTAAAAGCATGCTTACGAAGAATTAATTTGATCATATAACACTATAACTCAAACTTCGTGTCAAAGCTCCAAACTGAGCTACCTAAGCCCATCTTATTAATGTATTAATGCTTTGTATAAGGTAGTTCACTGTGTCTAAACTACTAAAGAACTAATTATGTTGAATTACATAAATATAAATTAACCAGCTAGATGATTGAGATATGTAAACACTAGAACAATATTCTATTATCCACTGTACAACATGGTGAGTTTTGACAAATGTCTGTATTCATTATCTACCACTACCTTCATAGTGTAGAATACATCAATTCAAAAAGTTTCATTATGCTACTCTGTAATGAGTTCCTCACTTTCATCATGCACTTCTGCATATAATTCTTGTATGTTTGTGATAAACCTTTTATTTTCTAGAATTATACATAAGTGCAATCATACCATATGTATGCATACACACATATTTATTGGGAAAGTGTCTCACTGCTGTAGCCTAGTTTGCCTCAAACTTGCTGTCCTTCTGCCCCAGCCTCCTAAGAATCGGAATTACAGGCCTGTGTCACAGTGCACAGATTTATTGTTTGTGTTTTTTGACAATATTACATTTATCAATAGTTTATTTAATCTTTTCTTCAAGAGTCTGGTCCTTAAGCCAGGGCTCTTTTTTTATTGATTTTTATTGAGCTCTACATTTTTCTCTGCTCCCTTCCTTGCCTCTCCCCCTCCCTTCAACCCTCCCCCAAGGTCCCCATGCTCCCAATTTACTCAGGAGACCTTGTCTTTTTCTACTTCCCATGTAGATTAGATCTATGTAAGACTCTCTTAGGGCCTAGATCTATGTAAGACTCTCTTAGGGCCTCATTGTTTTCTAGGTTCTCTGGGGTTGTGATTTGTGGGCTAGTTTTCTTTGCTTTATGTTTTAAAACCACTTATGAGTGAGTACATGTGATAATTGTCTTTCTGGGACTGGGTTACTTCACTCAAAATGATGTTTTCTAGCGCCATTCATTTGCCTGCAAAATTCAAGGTGTCGTTATTGTTTTCTGTTGTGTAGTACTCCATTGTGTAAATATACCATCTTTTCCTTGTCCTTTCTTCGGTTGAAGAACATTTAGGTTGTTTCCAGGTTCTGGCTATGAAAAGCAATGCTGCTATGAACATAGTTGAGCACATGTTTTTGTGGCACGGTTGAACATCTTTTGGATATATACCAAAAAAGTGGTATTCCTGGGTCTTGAGGAAGGTTGCTTCCTAATTTTCTGAGAAATCGCCACACTGACATCAAAAGGGACTGTACCAGCTTGCATTCCCACCAGCAATGCAGAAGTGTTCCCCTTACCCCACACCCTCTCCAGCATAATTGGCATCAGTGTTTTTGATCTTGGCCATTCTTACAGATGTAAGATGAAATCTCAGAGTTGTTTTGATTTGCATTTCTCTAATGACTAAGGATGTTGAACATTTTCTTAAGTTCATTTTAGATTCCTCTGTTGAGAGTTCTCTGTTTAGGTCTGTACTCCATTTTTATTGGATTACTTTCTCTTTTGATGATCAATTTCTTGAGTTATTTGTATATTTTGGAGATCAGACCTCTGTCTGATGTGAGGTTAGTGAAGATCTTTACCCATTCTGTAGGCTGTCATTTTGTCTTGTTTACCATGTCCTTTTCTTTACGGAAGTTTTTCAGTTTCAGGAGGTTCCATTCATTAAATGTTTCTCTCAGTGTCTGTGCTGCTGAGGTTATATTTAGGAAGTGGTCTCCTGTGCCAATGTGTTCAAGTGTACTTCCCATGTGGCTGGCTTTATGTTGAGGTCTTTGATCCATCTGGACTTGAATTTTGTTCATGGTGATAGATATGGGCCTATTTTCATTCTTCTACATGTTGATATTCAGTTATGCCAGCATCATTTGTTAAATATGCTTTCTTTTTTCCATTTGATATTTTTTGCTTCTTTGTCAAAAATCAGGTATTTGAAGGCATGTGGATTAATATCCTGCCTAGTCTTCTATTCAGTTCCATTAGTCCTCTTGTCTGTTTTATGCCATTACCAGTATAGCCAAAACAATCCTGTACAATAAAATAACTTCTAGAGGCATCACAATCCCTGACTTCAACTTCAAACTCTACTACAGAGCTACAGTACTGAAAATAGTTTATTCATCTTACTGCTACTACTGATTTATAATTTGTTTATCCACTCATCATTTGATGTTCCCTAGAGTTGTTTCCACTTTTCAGCTATTATGATGACTGCTATGTAATTTTGGTGGACTTCTGTTTCCATGTTACTTGGTTATGCAATTGAAAATAAATGGATGGATCAACAAATGTCCAACATAAAAAACTACCTGTTGTCCAAAGTAATATATGCTTTTTCAGAAGCACAAAGAATTTGAGAGTTTCTGTTGATCTTCAACCAATACTTGATACTTTTTCATCACTGCCCTTTTCATGCAAGCCTTATTTTGTGGTAAGTTGTGATGTTTCATAGTGATTTTGTTTTGCGGATGTCTAATAATTAGTTTTGCTTAGTATTTCTGACATGATTCATGGGCCATTTTTATATTCATTTTTGACATGTTTATTCAACTCATACCATTTGCTTATTACATTATAGGATTTTTATTTTAAAAGTTAGTTATAAAGTTAACATACAAGTACTTTACCAAATAATTATAAGATATTTCCTTACAATCTGTGATATAGTTTTGCTTTTGAAGTGGTGGCTTTTGAAGAGCAGATATTTTTAATTTACGGAAGGCACAATTTATTGTATTACATTTTCTTAATTAAAACATTTATGTTTTATTACAGCAGTAGCATAATAATATGCACTTGTAAAATTCTTTAACTTTTAAAACAATATATGCTGAGCAAAACTATCATTTATTTAAATCTCTCATTATGATTTGCATAATTAGAGAAAGATAATTGCATTGAATAGTTTATCATAATTGTGATCATTCTTGATATTCTAATAGAATATTCATGCCTTATAAGACAGTTGGTTCAGAATTATCTGTAGTTATACACACACACACACACACACACATATTATAGTTCTTTTATCACTTTCAGTGTGACTTGTTTTGTTTATGTACTTTTAAGAATTAAGAACTATAGCATAGCACCATAAGGCCCAACGTAGCAGAGACAGTGAATTTTTAGTCTCAAATTATACTAAACTTATTGTTAGTATAGTTTTATAAAAATTAAAACCCTGTTTTTTAAAGACATACTTCCTGTATAAAATGAGTATCAGCATCTTAGTGGTAAAAAATCAGATTTCAGAACATCATCAAATACAATTTTGAGGATATTTAGAAATTAATTATTCAGCATTTCCTGGATTTTTTTTCTTATTTGTATTTTGCTTCCTTAAACCAACAGAAAGACACTGATGGCAGCAATACTCAAGTACTTCCCATATCACAGAAAAAAGGTCTTGATTTTATGCATTCAAACACTTTCATATCTTTCATAGAATGTAACATTTTCATTATAATCAGTATAAAGCAAGAGCAATATAAAATATTATTTACCATTGTCACATAACTACCATCAAACTAAAGTTTTTCTTATTTTTTCTTTTTTTATTGTTGTTATTATTATTACAAATTTTTACCTCCTCCCCTCCTCCCCTTTCCCCTCCCTCTCCAGTCCAAAGAGCAGTCAGGGTTCCCTGCCTTGTGGAAAGTCCAAGGTCCTCCCCCCTCCATCCAGGTCTAGGAAGGTAAAGATCCAAACAGACTAAGTTCCCACAAAGCCAGTACATGCAGTAGAATCAAAACCAAGTGCCATTGTCCTTGGCTTCTCAGTCAGCCCTCCTTGTCAGCCACATTCAGAGAGTCCAGTTTGATCACATGCTCCATCAGTCCCAGTCCAGCTGGCCTTGGTGAGTTCCCATTAGATTAGCCCCACCATCACAGTGGGTAGGCACAAGTATATATCTTAATTAAGGGAGCCATTTGAGGGTTGGCAAGAGATTGGACTCTAGAGAGGTTCCCAGGTGTCTAAAGTTTTTCTTTATAGCCAAATCTACTTGAAAAATTCACCTCCCCCATTTTTACTATTACTCTTTCTATCCATTATTAAAGTTAAGACGACAATGCAAAATTCAATGTTATTTTTTCAAAAATCTCTTCTTATTCTATTTTTCTCTCTTTTAAACTTTATGCTACATATTATATTTTCAGTATTCCTTATTGCTATTGGATTTGTTTGAATAAATTATCACTAAATTTTAAGTGTTATTGCCAAGGGTGTTAATTTTCTTGAGTACTCTTGGGTATTATCTATGATAACATTAACATGTTGGTTGTATGTTAAGCTAGTGGTCTTTACTTCCAGCACAAGTGATAGAAACTGTACCTTAATCCTGTTATACTTAGCACATTCTGACCTAGAATAATACATTAACTAAAAATGGATGATATTAAAACTTTCATTGGAAGTTCAATACACAGTAACATTTATATGAATTCCAATGTAGAAACACAAGAAACAGGAAACACAAGTCTATAAATCTTTCTAGAAGTAAGGAATTTCAAAATAATTGATTACAATGATAGCTAAGTCATGAAATTCTGGACAAATATTTAAAACAATTATAGGAATGATCAACAAATAAAGAGAATGTGTACAAACACCAGGTATTCTTCATTAACATTTATCCCAATATAGTATAAAGTCCATGGTATTATTTGTGTAATATTTAGAGGTCCAGTATAACTTTTCAATTGAGGTTTTGATCATATGTCTCTACATAATTAATTCAGTGATTTATTTAGGAACTATTCATAATATATTTTTCTTTTGATATAAAAATCTTTCTATGGTACTCAGATTGGCTTCTAATTTATTTCATAGCAAAATCTGGCTCTGAATTCAATAGTCATGGCACAAATTTATGAGTGCTTGCATTACAGCCTTCATCCACTATAGCCAGCTTCTACTCAGGTTTTGAAAGTCCATCTATAATCAACATTTTATCTTGTCCATCAGAATAAAAGTTTTCCTTACTTCCCTCTATCACACAGGTATAATATATGAAATATATAAGCATATATGATATATAACATTGAAAATAAAATAAAATATAGGTAGCTGTAAGTGATATTTCATTTGTATTTTAAGAAATAAAGCTTGCCTGAAGTTCTGAGAGTAAATGCACTGATCAGCCTTACACATTAGGCAGTGGTGATATACTTTAATCCCAGTAGCCACACTAGTTTGCCATAGAAACTGGGTGGTAGTGGTGCATGCCTTTAATCCTAGCCCTGGAAAGTGATGTGGGAAGTCCTTCTGTCTATGTGTTGCTTTTATTTGTTAATGAATAAAGAAACTGCCTTGACCTGTTGAAAGGGCAGAACTTGGATAGGCGAGGAAAGCTAAACTGAATGCTAGGAGGAAGAAAAGCAGAGTCACAGAGAGATGCCATGGAGCTGCAGCCAGAGATATATATGCTGAAACTTTGCTGGTAGGCCACAACCTCGTGGTGAAATACAGATTAAAAGAAATGGGTTAAATTAAGATGTAAGAGTTAGCCAATAAAAAGCTAGAACTAATGGGCCATGCAGTATTTTAATTAATACAGTTTCCGTGTGATTATTTCAGTTCTGAGTGGCCAGGACGAACAAGCAGCTCACCCTAATAGGAAAGAAATATAAGACAGGAGGTGACAGCTCTCTCACACAGTCTCATTTCAAGATTCCTGGAGGCAGGATTGCCATTTTGGACTGAGGTAGATGTAAGAGCCAATGGCTGACTGTTTTGCTTCTCTGACCTTCAGGTTGAACCCCAATTTCTGTCTCTGGGATTTTATTAATCGTGCTACAAGGTAGTGAATGTGATAAAAATATATTACCTATATGTGTGGTGATATTACTCATTGTTTGGCACAACGAATATATGGTAATAATAATAGTGCAATGATAAAAGCAAAATACAACAAACAGTATTATATTTCTAATATTGAACTATAAGTTGCCCTTTTATGGAAAATTGCATCTTATAAATGAATTAATATCTTATTGTTAAAATAGTGTTCTGTTTTTTGAAATTAAAATCTATTTACATTATTTCCTTCTTCTCTTTCTTTCCTCTACACTTCCCATGCACCCTCTTGCTTTCTCTCAAATTCAGGGCCTCTATTGCTTTAGTGATTACACACATATGCCCATTTATTTCTAAACATGTAAACACAATCTGCTCAATCTTTATAATGTTAATTGTATGTATATAATTTCAAGACTGACCACTCAGTATTAGAAAACTAATCTAGGAACTGTTCCTAGGGAAAGACTGTTTCTCCTTCTCCCACAATTCCTTAATTCCTTGATTGCCTATAGTTCTCTGTCTATGGATAAAGCCCTATAAGATTTCCCCCTTCCATGATAGCATGTCTATAACAAGGACCATCATGCCACAGTGCCCATAAGGGTTGAAGAGTGGAACCCATATCTTGGTGTTAAAAAATAGATCTCCAATTGTACTTAAAATTTACTCAACAAGAATCAATAATTCCTGGAACTGAAATATAGTCTACTATCCAGGGCTAGTGATGTTATGGAACTTACAGGAGCAGATATAACCATTGCTTTACTAAACCAGCATAATTTCTAACTGCATTCCAAATATTTTCCTCATATGTATATGCAGATATAGTCTTACCCCTCATCAAAAAATATCTCCTTATACCAGATAGTGGCCATTACAGAAAAAAACATAACCAATCAAAATGCAAAGGTGTCCAGCTCCAATAGATACATCAGCAAGTCAACTCCTGCACCAACGGCTCAAGGATCATAGTAGAAGAACAAGCAGAAATATTGTAAGGGCCAGAGGAAGTTTGTTGTGTGTAGATGGAACGGCAGGCCGTGTCCCGCCACCGGGCTAGCTTTACACCTGAAATAATTACACGGAAACTGTATTTATTAAAACACTGCCTGGCCCATTAGTTTTAGCCTCTTATTAGTTAATTCTCATATCTTGCTTTAACCCATATTTAGTAATCTGTGTAGCACCATGAGGTGGTCACTTACCAGGAGAGATCTTAACCTGCCTCTGACTTGGAGAGGAAAAGCATGGCAACTGCCTGAAGCGTCTGCCTGCCTCCCTTCATCCCAGCATTCTGTTCTGTTTACTTTGCCTACCTAACTTTCTATCCTATCAAAGGGCCAAGGCAGTTTCTTTATTAACCAATGAAAGTAACACATAGACAGAAGACCCACCTACATCAGTTGTGGGATTGTGTCTCCTAGATATATTAGAGAGGCTACACTCAAGAAGGCTCATTAATATGGCTGCCTAAACAATATCTCATTGTTAAAAATAGTTATTTTTGTTGCTCTAATTTATTCCTGATGCTATCACTTTCCTCTTGAAATTGTTTTCCATTAATAACTTCCTTTAGTTCTTTTAGTTCATGCTTGCTTGTAATAAAATATTGTATTTTTCTTTCATTTAAGAATATCTTGATTGTTCAAAGAACAATTCTGCTGAATTCTAGATTGAGCATTCTTTGTTTACTGCAGTTAAACATTATAGTGAAGCTTATTTCTTGCCTCATAATTTCTACAGAGCAGCCATGATGTGGGATTCCCCTCTGTATGCTGTGAATATGTTTTTATTACCATTGGTCAGTGAGTAAAACTGTTTCAACCAATGGCTTAGCATAGCAAAGTCAGGTGGGAAATCTGAATAGGAATATAGAGAGAAAGTAGGCAGAGTTAAAGAGACACCATGTAGCTTCCGAAGGAGACAGATGCTGGAACTTTACCCAGTAAGCCACAGATTTGTGGTGATACACAAAATCATAGAGATTGGATGAATTTAAGATATAAGAACTAGCTAAGAATTTGATAGTCATTGGCCAAATAGTGTTGTAATTAATACAGTTTCTGTGTGTTTATTTAAATCTGAGTGGTCAGGAAACAAAAGAACAGCCTCTGCTTACACAGTCATGTGAAGTGAGTTGTTACTCCTATATAGATAATATGGTGATATAGTTTTTCTAGATACACTCAACACACATGCACATGCATGCACACACACAAATTTAAAATATTGATTCTTCCAGTTTATGAGTATAAAAGATTTTTCTGTCTTCTAATGCTTTCTTCAATTTCTCTCTTCAGTGTTTTCCAGTTTTCATTGGGGAGGTATTTCATTTCCTTGGTTTGGTTTATTTTGAGATAGTTAATAATCATCATTTGTTTTCAATTGTGAATAAGATCATTTCCTTGATTTCTTTTTTATTTGATTATAATTTTGTTACCTATTAATATTATTAGTTTTATAATAGAAATACATATTTAAAAAATAAAATTAGGAACTCTTACTTAATAATACACACAATCTTGGTTTCCCAGCACTAAATCCTTTTCTTTTTGTATGTAAGCCTAAGCGTTCAGTGCCTGAGCCATCTCTCCAGGTATGTACTAAGTATTTGGACTGCCAGTAACTGTCTATCTTCCTTATTGAAAATAGATTTTCCTATACAATATATTGTTTTTTTTTCTTGGCAAATTACAAAGTATCTTTTATTTCTTGACAAATAATTCATAGTATAATAGTTTTACAGCCTTTAATTTTACTGTGACTATTATATTTGTTATGTCTTCAGATTCTTTGTCAAACCAGGTATTGAGGACAATACATGGGGACTGAACCATACAGCCCTCATTGTAATTAATCGTCCCATGAACATTGCCTACACAAAGCTCATGGAAAAAACTTTTATAACCAGGTTTGGACTTTGAGGTGAAGTGGGGTCACTTTTCATATAAATATTAAAACTCTTCCAGGCTCAGTCATTGTTTATCTTTGTTAAGGTGGTATGATTTCTTTCTTTTTTAAATAAATAAATAAATTTATTATTTACTTACTTAATTTTAATTTTTTTATTGAAAGTTGGTTCTTTTCTTATATAGTATGTCCTTATTATAGTTTCCCCTCCCTTCACTACTCCCAATTCCTTCCCACCTCCATATCCTATTAGATCCACTCCCTTTCTGTCTCTCACTAGAAAATATTAGGCTTCCATATGCCTTTAATTCCAGCACTTAGGAGGTAGTGACAGGAAGATCTCTGAGTTTAAAGCCAGCTCAGTCTACAAAGTGAGTTTCAGGACAGTCAGGCTTGTTTGACAAAAAAACCCTGTTTTGAAAAACCAAAGAAGAAGGAGGAGGAGGAGGAGGAGGAGGAGGAGGAGGAGGAGGAGGAAGAGGAGGAGGAGGAGCAGAAGGAGAAGAAGGAGAAGGAGAAGAAGGGGAAGGAAAAGAAAAGGAGGAGGAGAAGCAGAAGGAGGAGGAGGAGGAGAAATGAGAAATGATTTGGCTTTCAATAGGTAATAACCAAACATGACAAAGTAGAATATAAAAAGATATCATATCCAAGTTGGATGGGACAAGCCAACAGGAGAAAAAGAGTCCCAAGAGCAGGCACATGAGTCAAAAGATCCGTTCTTCCTCACAGTCAAGATTCTCATAAAAATACTAAGCTAATAGCTATAATATATACATATATTGTACATATATAATATATGTACAGACTCATGTATGCCCTGTACCAGCTGTTTCAGTCTTTGTGGGTTCAATTCAGAGTGTCTGGTTATCCTGGTATCCTCTAGTAATTCCAGCTCTTACAATCTTTCTTTCTCTTCTTTAGGACTCCCTAACTCCAAAGGGAGGGATTTGATGTAGACATCCCATTTAGATTCTTTTTCTACATAATGTATTACTGAGGGTCTCTTCATCTGTTCCAATTTACTACAAGGGGGAGCCTTTCTTATGATGACTGGATAAGGCACTGATCTATGAGTATAGCCGAATATCATGAAGAATCATTGTGTTGATTTTTTAGCCAGTTGTGTTTGGTTCTACACTAGATCTCTGGAGTATCTAGTCTCTAGCTCTTGGTTACCAAAACAGTGTCTGGTATAGGTTCCTTCTCATGGAGTAGGCCTAAGTCAAATCAGACATTTGTTGGCTACTCACACAAGTTTTGATCAAGATATACCACAGAGCCAAAGATACAAAAACAGCATTGTTATGTCCCAGAAAACACATGGATCAAAGTAAGAAAGAAAAATTCAGACATAAGCTTTATATTCAAAGATAAACTGCTACAGCCATCTGATTTGTCCCCAAAATTTTGAAATCATTCCCTGGAGAAAGGTTACACTTTTCAATCAATGGTGTTGGAAAAATTAGGTATATGAACATAAAAGAATAAAATGAAATCCTTACTGCTCTCCTGAACAAATATTAACCCCAAAGGGGATAACAAAAACAAAACAAAACAACAAGAACAAAATTTACCATAAGACTTGAAACTCTAAAACTACTAAAGAAAAAAATAGGAACAAAACTTCATGGTGCAAGAACTCACACAGACTTCCTGAATGTCGTTTAGGAAGTAGTGCTAACAATTGACAAAGTGGGGCATCATAAAGTTAAAAATATCTTGTATAGCAAAAGAAACTGTTAATAGAGTAAGCAGGTAGTCTACAGAGAGAATCTTTGACAGCTATACATTTAGCAGGAATACTATCTACAGTATATAAAAAACACACTAAAGGAAGCAGGCAATCCAATAAAATGGGCTGTAAAACTAATTTTCTAACAAATAAATAGAAATGACCAGCAAACATTTTAGAGAAAGTTTTCTATTTTGTATCTTCCATGGAAAAGCAAATCAATGCTACTTTGTGATTCTATCTGATTCTAGTTAGAATGGCTATCATTAAAAAAACAAATGACAAAAATTGTGTATGTTGTGAAGGATGAGCCATTATTCACTGTTTGAGGAAAGGTAAACTGGTACATCCACTATGGAAATCAGTGTGTTGTTCCCTCTAAAATTTAAAAACAGAGCTGTCATGTGATTCAGTTATACTACTCCTGGACATATATCCAAAGGACTCCATATTTAATATCAGAAATAACTATATGTCAATGTTTGTTGATTTTCTAATCACAATAGCTAGGAAATGGAGTCAGCCCTATATATACATCAAGTGATCATGGATAACAAAAATATAGTTAATGTATACAATGTAAATCTTAAAACAGGAAGAAAAAATCAAATTATAAATTTTTTTAAAAAAATAGATGGAACTAGAAAATACATTGGATGAGGTAACATATTTGGGTTAATTAAAGACTTTGTGCCTACACATCTGTGAATAAGTGAAAAAGATCTTTGAATATAAGATAACTGTGTATGTTTTCAGGACTAACCATTTGGTATTGGACCAGTTGGTTTGCTCTTCTCTGGGAAAGGCTATTGTCTAGAGTTGAGTTCTGAACCTTTGCATGTCTATTAGTTTCATCCTTGTACATTACCATGCCCAATGTTGTCAACCTTATTCAGGTCATGTTTAGGTATCCCTGTTGGTGAGACTTCTTGTGTGTATCTTCTGACATTTCGAAAAGATACAATCTCACATCAAAATTCCTGTTTCTATGGCTCTTACAATGTTTCTACTCCCTCTTCCACTATGATCCCTGACCCTTAGGTGGTACATATATCAGATGAAACTGAGATCTAAAACTTTGTATTTTGATTGGCTATAATTTTCTATACTGTTCTCCATCTGTAGAAAAGAGAACTTTCACCACTAAAAATCTATACAAATAAATAACATTATACAAAATGAGAAGATTATGTTTACATATGTCAACAATTAAAAAAAAAGAAGCCATGAGCTTGAAAGATAGCAAGTGGTTATATGTAAGGGTTTAGAGGGAGGAAAAGGAAGGGAAAATGATATAATTGATCATAATCTCGAAATATGTTTTAAAAATAAATTGTTGTAAGATGATTAATTAACAAACTTGAAATCCCAATTGTACTACTGTGCTTTGCAGCACTAAGGTGCCATTATTATTGAGGTTAGTCCAATGACATGGTAAATCCTGACCAAACTCTACAATAATCTTAACTCATTACAGCAAACCTTAAAGAATCAGGAGTCATCATAATGAAATAGGTTTGGGGTCCCTTTCTTCCAAATTTCAGAGTGCTCTAACCACTTTGTAGCACAATCGGCTGCTTTCAGTACTGACTTGGTAGACCTGCCCTTCTCTAGTCTATTCATGACTAAAGTAATACAGCCCACATGGTTTCTAAACATACTTCACACTCTTTTGGTCCAATTAAATGTTTTACTGTCTGTATCAATCACTTTTAGTGTCTAAATAAAGAGGATTATGTTTGCATGTTTGTATCATTAGGAAGTGTATGGACTCATCAGAGCTCTCTCTCTCTCTCTCTCTCTCTCTCTCTCGTTTTCTCCCTCTCCCTCTCCCTCCCTCCCCCCTCTTTCTCTGCAATATAGTAGTTTTACCCAACAGCTTCCAGCATGTTTCATCTTGTGAGATGCTGTAATAGGGTTAAGGAATAGTTGTGATTTTGCAGTCTGCTTCTTAAAGGTCACTTTGAGATTTTGTTTTTGACTTTTCCTAGGTACTGTATTTGTCAGTCATGTCACATTAGATCTTTTTCCAGGATTATGCTATGCATAACACTGCGAAGAGACTCATTCTATCATGAAAATAGAGCTGTGCACCTTGTTAAAATCAGGTCAAATAAGTAAAAACCACTGCTGAAAGAGAACTTCTAAATAGAAGAAGCTAAGGCCAGAGAAGGCAGCCTTGATACTATTTTTTGCTGGTTTTGAGCAAAATTGTCCAGAGGGACAAGGTGGGGAGTTGTATCTATTAAAAATAATGTTTATCCCTTCCAAGCCCAAGGAAAAGAAAATGTGGAGCACATCATTTAAAGAGAGCTTGTATCCATAGCTTGAGTTTCTTGTATGAAAAATTCAAAGCCTGTCACTAGGCCAGACTAAGAAGGTCCACCATACCTTGGTCAAAAGAAGTAGTCAAGCGTGAAATGTCCACCGACCTGAGGAAATCATAGAATATTACTTTTCACATGTATATTTCTGTCTGAAATTTATAAACAATTATTATAATATCATATTTGGGATTTCAACATGATATATCATTGAGTTTTTTCTATCTCATCTCCATTGAATAAAGTGTCACTTGTATTGACACATATTTCTCTTCTTTCTCTTTTACTTACAATATTAATGAGATCATTTTGAATTTCTATGCTGAAATTTCCTCTAGGTTCACTCTCCCATCCCTTGATGTCACATTTAACTTTTATTTCCCATGAATTTGCTTTTATTTGGCTAAAAATTATGCTTTGATTATAACAAGATGGTGTTCTTTTGTGCTTACTCTATCTGATTGTCTCCTGGCTCAGGCATTAGGCTCCTGTCACTAGTGTTTCCAGAGTTCATGTGGGCTCTATCTGTTTTCTTCTCAAGGAACAGCAGATGCATCAAGGATGTCTGTATTTAATTAAACCTTTAGAATACTTCAGATCATCTCTTCCTAATCTTCACTTTGTTCGGAAACATTTTAGGCTCTCTCCTTAACCACTGTCAATATCTCTTCACTCATGTTCTCCTCTTTCCTGTAAACAACCTCAGTCCCTCAAGTCCTTTGAAATCCCAATTGTTAAACCAAAAAGAACTCATAATTTATCGTAGCTCAGCCATTCTTAGCAACCATCGAGCAATTGTCTTCCATTTACCACCAGATTTTCCCAAACAATGCTATCCGCTTGTTACTGCACTTCCTTTTCCTATGTCTATCGTTTGATCCCACCACTCTATAGAAACTATTCTAGTCAATGCTCTAGGGACTTTGAAGCCACGAAATATAGCTTGTCTCATTTTCCCCTTCCTCATCTAAACAATTTTTTATTGAATGATTATTTAGAGAATTGTAAAGTACAGTGTAAAAGGTTCTCAACCTTACTTGGGATTATGACAGACTCCCAAGGACTAACAGCTGACAGAGTTGATTAGATGACCTTCCAGAAGTGTTCTGTGTATATCTTTTGGACTTCACTCTCTGCCTTTAGTTATATACTTCCATGATGTTTTAGCAGAAGTAGGAAGAAAAGACTTACTCCAATTTCTTAATAAAATCAATATGTTGTCCTATAGATTGCTTTGTCTGCTTCAAATGGTGTCTTTCATAGTATATTTTATGTAAGTATACAAAGATTTGCATTATTACAATGAATGAACACACTTTAAGGGATGGATTCAAGTTTAATGCAGTGGTATCTTATATTTGTGCTACACTGTAATTACTGCTACCACAGTGTTGCAGCTAACTTTTTTTTTTCAAAACACAGTCTCCCTGTGTAGCCTTAGCTGGAAATCCTAGAATTTGTTCTATAAACCCGGTTGGCCTTGAATTCAGAGAACCACCTACTTTTGACTCTAGAGTGCTGGGATTGAAGGTGTGCACCACCACACCCAATATCTAATATTTTTAGAGAGTCAAATGCATTTGCATTTTATTGCTTAAATAATTGCATATAGAGAGTATGAATTTCTAATTTCAATGTGATACCAGGCTCTTTCTCTTTTTTAACTGTGCAAAGTTTGATAACATAGTTAATATTCATATAATCACTACCAGTTTAAGAAACAAATGTATACTTCTTTATATCCTTCTTCATGCTTATCTCCTCAGCACTGATTTCAAATTTATGTTAATTTATTATCTTTATTACTCAAAAATTATACACACACACACACACACACACATATTCCTATGCCTTTTATGCCTTTTCCCACATCAGTGTTAGGTCTTCTGCTTTTCATCAGCATGCATACAGAATCATGCTTTGTGACTCACTTCTGCATTATGTTTATTTGATTAATCCACAGCAATAGACCCAACTCCTCTATCTTAGAAACCATTTCTGCAATGGCTTTCTATTAATCCATGCCTCAGCTTATTTACCACATTTGTTTTCTTCCTGTCTATTTAGTGTAGCTGTTCTCTGAGTTTTAGACCTCTGCTCTCAGTTCATCTCAATTTCTACCCTGATTTTTTTGTTATATTTTAATTTTATTTTCTGTTATCTCTTTTGGTATGACATCCAGACCTATATTTCTCTTATCAGACTCTTTCCTGAGCCCTAGTCTACCATCCTTAAAAGTTTATGGAGTGTCTTGCTATGCACTTAACTGAGTATGTGCTTTATCCCAAACTCTGTGAGGATTTGGAGAAGAATGGTAAGAACTGACATGAACTTATTTAATCCTCCTAAGTACACCTTAACTCTTAAATTTCAAGTGTCCTTAGTATTCATTGTCCTCTGCATTTATGTCAGCCAGTTTTGTCAGCCTTCCTTGATGGTCACCTTTTCCCCCCTGTGCTGTCTGTTCTTTCCCCATTGTGCTACATGAGGGCTGAACTATTATGTCCATTTTACTGCTGCATACAAATATTATTTTACTATTTTTTATAATTTTTTATTTTTTTCCATTCAAAAATTTACACTTCCTCCCCTCCTCTCATTCCCCTCCCGCTCCCCCACTCACCCTCCTCCCTCAAGCTCCCTCCTAAAGAGAGGGCAGGGAACCCTGTTTTTCCCTTCCCACTGATACTGTTATAAAACTTTTTATTTCAAATTTATTTTGCAAGCTTTATTTACGTTGAAACTCTCTATTCACACCCTATATTGTGCTTACTCACCAACTCAAATAATTCCAGCTGCTGTTTGATCCCTGTTAAATAAGGTCTAAATTCTATAATATTACATGTAAAACCACCTTCATTCTATCCAAAAACTCTCCAACTTTCTCTCCACTCAATAATTTCCTGTGTGAGGCTTTGCAAACTCAAATAGGTATTAGGCACATAGTGCAAAATAGTTCTTGTGGTTGGCTGGAAACTTGTGGTGATTAGGAGGCAGATTTTTCATATAAAGGATATAGTTTGTGGCTAAACTTAAGCTGATTGTTGCTGTGTGGGATTTGTGATCTAATGGTTGCCAGATTTCTCTTTTTTTTCATTTTTTGAGAGAAAATAGAAACACATTTTTTATATGAAATCACTGCATTTTTAGATGTTGGCAACTGCCAAAAACAAGCGATTTAGTTAAAAGAACACATGGATAAGGTTTGCAAGTTTATGAACTCTCTCTTATATAAATCCCAGCAAGGCTGATACAGCATTTGGCTTTTCACCTCTATTCTGCATAAAATGACTTCATCTATTCTCACTGCTTTTTTGAATCTACTGTAGCATATTTGAGAAGCGTTTTCTTCCCAGAGAGCCTTACTTTCTAAGGCACTTAGTGTCTATTTCAGTGGCTTGCATTTTGAAAAGCCTTCTAATGTTATGTTTATTACTCTTCCTGTTTCTTTGAATATGTTATCATTTTACAGACAAAACATTCATTGTATAACCTTTGAATCCTACAAGGAGGTATATGGAGGGGTGTGCTCCAGACCCCAAACCACAAATTCCTGTGTTCTTTCTCATTTGTGAATCCTAGTTCTAAATTTTCAGATGTGAATATATAACCTAGCGTAACCATAGAAACTTGGAAAGTATGAAAAGGGACAAAGGGGTTGAGGAAGGAGCTTTAAAGAGGAGAAGAGTAGGACACAGGTGCTACAAAGGAGGACATGGGATGTGAGCATTAATTTGGGGGAGAGGGAGGGGCATAGTACAGGAGGAGAAAGATGGGGGAAGCACAAACAATACTAAAATTGTTTGAAATATGTATAAGGAATCATATTTTATATATACATAAAATACATATAGCACATATAAGTATATACATATGCACATTTATATAGTTTAAAACAAGTTATGCCACTGAGACAAAAAGGTGTTCCTCCCAGGATTTACAGACGATGTAACAAAACCCAAGTACTGGGCATGAGAAACTTCCTTTTCAGTTGTTGGTTAAAGGACTCTAACAAACTCTTTAAACAATAAAGGCTATCTGCTCTTATTATGATGAATTAGATTCTCTGAATATAGAGGGTGAGGGCTTCTATGTTTGCTGTCTGTAAACTGGATGGTAGAAAAAAATGTGTTATTTTTCCAGACAAGCTCAAAATCTTGAAAAACAGCGAGTTGGGAAAGTTTTAATCCTAGTTTGAATGTAAAACTCTAGGACCACCTGCACAGGATAGCACTACTCACAGTGGGCTGGGCCTTCCCACTTCAATTATTGATCAAGAAAACCTCTTACAGATTTGCCTAGAGACAATTTTAAGGAGGTATTCTCTCAAATGATTTTTCTACTTCACAGATTGTGTCAAGTTAACAAAAATCTAATCATCACAATATAAAAAGTTATATTTTATAAACATTTCAATAAGGAAAAAATATTAATGAAAAATATTTTTCCATTTCTGTGATTATTCACTTTGTATAACTGATATTTATATATAAAATAGTGTTACCCATTTTGGTGTGATAGAATTCTTTATTATGACTTTCATCTATTTGTATTCATGTATATGCTGGGTTCATGAAGAGTTTAGGCCAATTATTTTCATGTCTTCATTGGGTTGTACAGGTATGATAATATTAAAAAGTTCACTAAGATATCCTGTATTTTAAATACAGTCTTCCTTATTTCCAATGTGGACTTGTAGTTCAGTTTCCTCTAAGTCTAGATCAATCATCCTAACCAAACTTTATCTCTATTCTTGGTCTATTAAGGAGCTTAAAGTGACCTTGTGGCAGTTTTTTTTAATTTCCACTTTATGGAATTAGTTTGGGTTGGCTGAGTCCTTGCTTATGAGAATTTTTCATAATCTAGAATAAATATATATCATACTTATAATTTCCAAATATTGTTCTAAATGTTGCTTACTTTCTTTTTTTGAGAGTATCCTTAGATGTATGTAAGTTTTAATTTTTATAAATTTTAATGCATGTATATTTTTCAGTACTAGGGATTGAACCAGGGTTTTGCTCATAATAGACAAGTACTTTACCATTGAATTACATCTTCAGCTCTCTGTTATATTTTTTTCCTTTTTGTTAGTGTTTTAAGCGTTATACCAAATGTTCTTTTACATTTAAAGGGGGAGATGATATAGATATAAATAAGTTGGATTGTTGTGAATCTTGGTTAATGATATTAAGGTCAATCTTGTTATATGTATTTCTGATCTTGATTAAGGTATTGTGATTGTGTAGTTCTTTTAGAAATGTAATGTATAATTAGGAAATATAAGTTGTTAATGAATAATTGTCAATAATAGTAAAACTTGTAGTTATGTTAGTTAGATTTTCTAGATATATAGAGATATATTTAAGTTAAATAGGCATTCTTCATATCTTTCAAAGACTACAGAATATTGCATTTTAAATGTTTTAATAACTTAGGGCTTTTCATGACAATGAGACACATCTGCTCCTGGCAGCACCATCTACTTCAAGAAGATGATGGGCATCGAAGAGGATCCTTATGGAGTTTGATAGCAATTTGCGCAAGAAACTGCTCTTGCCTGGACTGTTGGATAAACTGAACACAAAGAACCAGCAGAGAGAGGACTGCTGAACTTGCCTAAAGGTGAGATGATTCTTTGGGATTCCTGATTCATGAAAGAGTCTGCGAGACATTCTACAGGACACAGCAGATACTGACTGAACTATCTTTGAAATTTCCTGCTTCATGGGAAAGTCTGCTGGATAAGATAGATGCCCCAACAATACAAAAGAACTTTGGGTGACTGTCCAGGCAGTGAGATGTCTCTATCATTTCTAGAGTTTGGAAATTGCATATTTCTTATTTACTTAGGTTAAATTGTGTCCTTCTGGAGTCTTTGATGGAGCTGAAGAATAGATAGATATAGTTTTCCTTAGTTATGATAAAAGATAAAGTAGATATAAATACTGTAACTGTAATTCTTACTTGATAACTGTTGTTATATGTAATTTTACTATGTTAAAGTGAAAGCCTTCTTTTTTGTTTAAACAGGAAAAGGGGAAATGATGTAGGTGTGTCTTCTATCTATCTGTTGATTTCATTTCTTAATAAAGAAACTGCCTTGGCCAGCCCTTAGGTGGGTGGAGTAGACAGAACAGGAAGAAAGAAGTGAGGTAGATGGCTCAGACAATTGCCACGCCTCTCCTAAGTTAGTCAGACTGCCATGCCTCTCCTCAAGGCGAGACGCAATGAAGCTCCAGCCCAAGATGGACGTAAGCTAGAAACTTCCCGGTAAGGCACCACTTCGTGGTGTTACACAGATTATTAGATATGGGTTAGTCAAGATGTGAGTAAGAGGCTGGAAGTAATGGGCCAGGCAGTGTTTAAAAGAATACAGTTTCTGTGTAATTATTTTGGGTAAAGCTAGCCGGTGGCCGAGAGCCGGGCAGGACGAAAAGCAGGCCTGCCCGCAGCTCCTCACTACAAAAGGTCTTTTAAAAAATAACTTATTTAAATTGTTTTAATAAACATGTTTTGATCATATTCTTTCCTCAACCCTCAGCTCCTCTCAATCACTTGACCTCATTACCCACTCAACTTCATGTTCATGTTTGCTCTCTCTCTGTCTCTGTCTGTCTGTCTGTCTGTCTGTCTGTCTCTCTCAAAAAAGAAAAAGAAACCACAAATAAACTGATAATCAAAACAAGCTAAAAATAAAAATAAGGCAAAAAATACCAAAACAAAAAACTAAAACATACAAACATGAAGTCCATTTGTGTTGGCCAACTATTCTTGGGCACATGATCTGGAATGTGGTTGATGTGCCCAGTGAAAGGCCATTGGATTTTTCCTTTCCTTGCAGACATTGACTGAAGATAGCTTCTTGGTTAGGGTTGGTTCTTTGTGTCCACTTACCCATCTTAGTGCTAGGATTTTGCCTCTTTTGAAACAGTGTAGGTATTGTGCATGCTGTCATAGTCTCTCTGAGTTCATATGTGTATCAGTCTTGTCATGTCTGGGTGAAGTCATTTTTTTTAGATTCATCCACCACTCTGGCTTTTAATTTTTCCACATCCCCTTTTCCATAGATTCCTAAACCTTGAGGGGGAAAGGTTTGATAAACACATATCATTTAAGGCAGTGTTCCAAAGTCTCTCACTCTTTGCATATTGTCCAGTTGTGGGATTTTGTATTAACACCATATATTGCCAGAAGAATCTATTCTGATGAGGGTTGAGTAGTGCTCTAATCTATGGCTATCACATTTTCTTGTTATGCTACTTTGGCTAAATGACAGTAGCAGTTTCCTCTAGCACCCATAACATATCTACTCTCAGGTTCTTGGCTACTTTAGCAGTGTCAGGTAAGTGTTCCAGAGTGGATCTTTTTTTTTTTTTCTTTTTTTGGTTTTTCGAGACAGGGTTTCTCTGCAGCTTTTTTAGAGCCTGTCCTGGAACTAGCTCTTGTAGACCAGGCTGGCCTCAAACTCACAGAGATCCACCTGCCTCTGCCTCCCCAGTGCTGGGATTAAAGGCGTGCGCCACCACCACCCAGCTTCCAGAGTGGATCTTAAATCCAATCAACTAAGCATAATATTTGTGCAATTATTGCACCAATATTTTCTTGCAGGCAAGTTTCTGTAGGTTACAGGTTTTGTAGCTAGTTGATGCTGACTTTTACTCTTCTCCTCCAGCAGCATGCAAAGTAACTCCCAGCACCAGAACATTAGTAACTATGATTGAAGCTTCCAATTTGACACCAGCTCCATTTCTTCTTGCTTGATGACATAAGTAAGTGGTGTCTTTAGCAGCAAGGCCTTACCATCATGTTATGAAGAGAAACAAATAGCCTTGGCACTTTCATTATTGCTTCTGACAGTCAAACAGAAGCTCACTCTCTAGTAAGGCTCACACTTACTAGACAGCTGAGTGTTTGCTGGTTTGTCTGTATCTGAACAGGTTGTACTATGTTTACTGGCAGAATGAGATAGTACTTCCATCTGGTACACAAAGAACTTCTAAAATACTACTCATATCCATTTAATGGCTGTAACTTTGACACATCTACAAAAACAGCCTCTATAGTCACATATTTCTGCTATAGAGGAAGAACATGCAGATTGTTTGCTGATCTGCGCACTTCTACGGTGCCTGTCACTAAGGCTTTTGGCAGATGTCAGGGTGAAAAACACAAAGTAACCTTGATATATTAGCAACAAAAATAACTTACTAGAAAAAAGGAAAAGAAAACAGGCATGAAGTGTCACAGGGATACCAAAAGAAGAACAACAACAAAATAATAGTAATGCAGTGTGGTGGCAAATGCCTATAATCCCTGCACTCAGGAGGCAAGAGGCAGCAGGATCACCATGGGTGAAGCTAGTCTGGCCTACATAATGAGTTTAAGGTTGGCCTGGGCTGCAGAGTGAGATACTATATAAACAGACAGACAGACAGACAGACAAACAAGCAAACAAACAAACAAAAAACAAAATCGTATCTTCCAAACCCAACAACTTAATATAACAGAGTTGAAAAGATTGGTGTATCCCACACATCAAAGACAAAGATCTATGAATCACAGTGAATTGAGAGCTAAATGTGATTATCCAATGTTCTGCTATGGTGAAACTTATCAACCTATGTTAAAAGTATGAAGTAATTCTCCTCCTGAATTTTGCAAATACTGTTCTAAGAAAACTGCAGATCAGTCCTATATAATAATCATTGACATTTGTTTTTCATTCACCAAATATTTTCAGATAGACGTGGTTCTAGAAACTACAAAATATTTATTTATAAAATATCAATTTAACAGAAGAACAACACATTTAGAAATCATTAGTGAGATACCTGAGCACATACCTGAGCTCCAAGTTTTTTAATCCAAGTTTGTTTTTGTTCTTTAAAATTTAGGTGACTCCTGATATATTTATTTTCCCCTAAGAAGAAAAGACAGAAGGAGGTTACTTGTGTAAAAATAATCTTAAAAAATTACTTGGATAATTTTCCAAATAATTATCTGCATTAGTGAATGTAATAAAGACGGAAATTTTTATTAATTCAATTAATCACTAACATTTAAATTTGGTTGCCATTGTGTATATCAAATCATTTCCAAAATGATCACATCATGGAAATAGATATACATGTCCATGTGATAGTCAAGAAAATTGTGGTCTAGAGTTTTTAGAAGTTAATTCAACAAACAAAGCAATTTAGAAATTTCTTAATCAATGAGAGACAAAAAGAGTTCGCTCATTCATTCATCAACTGTTTTTTCAGTTTTTAAAAATGTGTCAGTTACTGTGACAATATAGGGGACACAAAGACAAGCTTTTGGCTAGAATAGTAGCAAATGTATAAAATATTATTATATAAATATAGTGATAAGTGTATGGAAGTCAGAGATACTGAAGGGTCAAGGAGTTAATCTATGGATGTCAGAGAAAGTAGTTTTTAAATCTGTTTTGAATTTTGAATGGAATCTTACATGCTTAAAATGAAGCAAGGGGAATTTCAGTTAAACTTCAGGGAGGACTTTTACATATTAGCTTAAGAACTTTAATGCCCCATTGAAAGAGGTAGGGTAGCATTTAAGCTCTGGAGACTTTAAAGGTGAGAGGTAATCTTTCCAAAGGCAAGAGACTACACCACGTGGTCCTTTAAGCAAAGACATCTTGTGGCGCTGGTGTTTTTCTGATTAATTGAGGGCTGCTACAGCATGCTTGGAGATTTGCAGAATCAGGCTGCAGACATTATGGAAATCATGCAGAGTACCTAAAAGCAATCCAATAAAAATGTTCCTATTCTCTTTATGTCTGGTTTCTATGCGAATCTGTGTTTGAGGAGAAATTAAGTGTTTTTGTCATAAGCAGATGTTCATGTGCTCTCAGCTAAGTAATAATGGGAAACTGTAGAAGGAGGTGGTGCTGGGAAGGAGGCATTGGGACCGAGCAATATGGATGGTGCCAAGGCACTTTATAGAAGAAAAGGAGGATTGCTGCCTCCTGGTGAAATTCTTTTGAAAAATATGTGATTGTGTTAGAAAAAGCGAGATAACAAATCTGAGAGAAGGCATCAAAGCAGAAGCTTAGAGGGATAACTCGCAGCTGAGGATCTTGAGTCTTTTTCAGAATATCTTGGTATCAAGGCTCAGCTTGCTCCAGAGGGAGTGGATTTCCTAGACTTATTAAAGATCTAAGAGGCAACATACTGCAATGCTTAGGACTATAGAACCTGGAACAGACAGCCTGGATTTCAGTGTTTATTCTTTTGGAGCAATTGTGCCATCTTGGACAAGACTTTTTAACTGCCTGATTCTTATTTCTTTCATCTGTGAAATGGAGATAATGATCATATACCTGCATCTACTTGTAGGATTATTTGAGGATTAAATGAGTGAATTCACACAGAAAACTGCCATGAACATGATAGGTGTCATTTCAGGATAAGACCAGCCCTTTACAGCTTTCAAAGTCCTTCCTCAGAACCTGGTGAAAAGAACCAGGCTACTTAAATTAACCACATTTGACAAATGAGGCTATAAGATCCAAGGGGCTGAGTAGGTTGCTCCAGGTCATGCAGGGCCAAGACCTGAACCAAGCCTTCATGCCTCATCTAACATTCTTTCCACTTGATCACACCTGTCATTTGGTCTACATTTCTCCTTAGTGCTTCCTTGGAAAATAAGAAAATACATGTGTTTACCTATAATAATTTCCTGTTGCTGAGCCAAATTTTCTCCCATTTCAGTAGCTTAAAACAGTGTGTATTTACTATGTCAAAATTCCTCTGACTCTCCAGTCTATGAACAGATTAGCTGAACCTTAGTCAAGACCCCATAGAGCTGTAGTCAAGGTGCCAGCGAGGTGGAGTTTTTATTTTCAGGCTTGGTTAGGAGAAAGTCTGCTTCTAAGTTTCTTGAAATTCTTGGCATAATGTAATTCATTGTGGCTGTATGATTCCTGGTGGCTTTCTTCTTCAAAGATTGTAATGGAGAAATCAGGGAAGTCCTAACCCATCTTTTAGACTGCTAACCCCTTTTGGCCAGGTCTTACTCAGAAAATCTCCCTTTGATTAATGAAAAATCAATTAGTACCTTAGTCACATGTTAAGATTCTTTTCACCTTTGCCCTTTTCTACAAGAGTGGCATCCATAAACTCTACATATAAGTTCACCTCTACTGGAGGAGAAGATATTACACAGGGGTTGGGTCTGCCCATCTCAAGGCTCTATTTTCTTTTTCTTCTACAAACTGTGGCTTCTAATATAGCTTGAAGGTAGTCAGGTGACGATAACATTCAAACTCAAGATTTGAGCTGGTAAGACCAAATAATTCTGTGTTTAAGAAGACAGACAAAGGACATTACCAGTTGAATATATCTGTTGCAATAGTTTGTATTCCTTTTTTCTTATAGATGCACACTTACTTAGGATAGTGTATCCTTTGTTCCACCATTACATTTATAAATAACTCTTCCAATACTTGGTACTCAGTAATGTAACAATTAAGATATGAGCAACCATATTAGCACTTCTTTAGATATGCTAGTCAAGGATGTGATTTCTTGGATGGTTTTCCTATAATCAGGGTTAATGGATAAATGTCTGAGTTTTCATAGAATTAAGCCTCAAATATTCCTTTGCACCTCATCACTTATGAGTGTGGTCCATTACAGAATTCCGTGATAAAGTTGTCCCTCTTGCATTTCATCTGCTTGTAACTATTTGCATTTATTTGAAAATTTTATAATGTGGTAGTTAGAACACATATGCTGATTGAAAAATAATAAATAAAGAACATTTGGCATAGACAGCATTATAGTGCTTGAAAAGCTGCTTTAAGAATGCCAAGACTGTGCTGTGGTAGCTATTCCCTTTCCTTGTCTACTTGTAGATTTTTCTCACTTACAGGTCCTTATCTGGTGTCCTGAGAGAGTGTAGCCTGCTATATCATGGAGGAAGACAGTGGAAAATTATGCACAAACTGGGTTTAATTACACAAGGGTCATTCCTAAATATAATAAAAGCTATTTACAGCAAGCCGACAGCTAACATCAAATTAAACGGAGAGAAACTCAAGGCTATCCCACTAAATTCAGGAACACGACAAGGCTGTCCACTCTCTCCTTATCTCTTCAATATAGTGCTTGATGTTCTAGCAATAGCAATAAGACAACATAAGGGAATCAAGGGGATTCAATTTGGAAAGGAAGAAGTTAAACTTTCATTATTTGCAGATGATATGATAGTATACATAAGCGACCCCAAAAACTCCACCAAAGAACTCCTACAGCTGATAAACTCCTTCAGTAACGTGGCAGGTTACAAGATCAACTCCAAAAAATCAGTCGCCCTCCTATACACAAAGGATAAGGAAGCAGAGAGGGAAATCAGAGAAGTATCACATTTCACAATAGCCACAAATAGCATAAGATATCTGGGAGTATCTCTAACCAAGGAAGTGAAGGATTTATTTGACAAGAACTTTAAGTCTTTGAAGAAAGAAATTGAAGAGGATACCAGAAAATGGAAGGATCTCCCCTGCTCGTGGATTGGGAGGATCAACATAGTAAAAATGGCAATTCTACCAAAAGCAATCTATAGATTCAATGCAATCCCAATCAAGGTCCCATTAAAATTCTTCACAGAGATTGAGAGGACAATAATCAACTTTATATGGAAAAAAAAGAAACCCAGGATAGCCAAAAATTCTTATACAATAAAGGTACTTCTGGAGGCATTACCATCCCTGACTTCAAACTCTATTACAAAGCTACAGTATTGAAAACAGCTTGGTATTGTCATAAAAACAGAGAAGTTGACCAATGGAATCGTATAGAAGACCTGGATCTTAAACCACAAACCTACGAACACCTGATTTTTGATAAAGGAGCCAAAAGTACACAATGGAAGAAAGAGGGCATCTTCAACAAATGGTGCTGGCATAACTGGATGTCAACCTGTAGAAGAATGAAAGTAGATCCATATCTATCACCATGCACAAAACTCAAGTCCAAATGGATTAAAGACCTCAATATTAATCTGAACACATTGAGCTTGATAGAGGAGAAAGTGGGAAGTACTCTACAACAAATGGGCACAGGGAACCATTTCCTCCGCATAACCCCAGCTGCACAGACATTAAGGGCAACATTGAATAAATGGGACCTCCTGAAGTTGAGCAGCTTCTGTAAAGCAAAGGACATTGTCACTAAGACACAAAGGCAGCCTACTGACTGGGAAAAGATCTTCACCAACCCTGCAACTGACAAAGGTCTGATCTCTAAAATATATAAGGAACTCAAGAGACTAGACGGTAAAATGCCAATTAACCCAATTAAAAAATGGGGCGCTGAACTGAACAGAGAATTCTCAACAGAAGAAGTTCGAATGGCCAAAAGACACTTAAGGTCATGCTCAACCTCCCTAGCTATCAGGGAAATGCAAATCAAAACAACTTTGAGATATCATCTTACACCTGTCAGGTTGGCTAAAATCCAAAACACCAATAATAACCTTTGCTGGAGAGGTTGTGGGGTAAGGGGTACACTCATCCATTGCTGGTGGGAATGCAAACTTGTGCAACCACTTTGGAAAGCAGTGTGGCGGTTTCTCAGGAAATTCGGGATCAACCTACCCCAGGACCCAGCAATTCCACTATTGGGAATCTACCCAAGAGATGCCCAATCATACAACAAAAGCATATGCTCATCTATGTTCATAGCAGCATTATTTGTAATAGCCAGATCCTGGAAACAACCTAGATGCCCTTCAGTGGAAGAATGGATGAAGAAACTGTGGAATATATACATGCTAGAATACTACTCAGCGGTAAAAAACAATGACATCTTGAATTTTGCAGGCAAATGGATGGAAATAGAAAACACTATTCTGAGTGAGGTAACCCAGACCCAAAAAGATGAACATGGGATGTACTCACTCATAATCGGTTTCTAGCCATAATTAAAGGACATCGAGCCTATAAATTTGGGATCCTTGAGAAGATAATAAGAAGAACCTCCACGTGACGATAGATGAAGAAAATGACAGAGCCCCACATTGGAGCACCGGCCTGAGCTCCCAAGGTCCTGATGAGGAGCAGAAGGAGAGAGAACATGAGAAAGAAAGTCAGGACCGTGAGGGAACCTCCAGCTGGTGACGGATGGGGAAGGTGACTGAGCCCCACATTGGAGCACTGGACTGAGCTCCCAAGGTCCTGATGAGGAGCAGAAGGAGCGAGAACATGAGGGAGAAAGTCAGGAACGTGAGGGGTGCGTTCACTCATGGAGACGGTGGGACAGAACTAATGGGAGATCACCAACTCCAGTTGGAATGGGACTGATGGATCATACGACCAAACCCGTCTCTCTGAATGTGGCCAACAGTGGGGGCTGACTGAGAAGCAAAGGACAATGGCGCTGGGCTCTGATTCTTCTGCATGGACGGGCTCTGTGGGAGCCTTCTCAGCTTGGTCGATCACCTTCCTGGACCTGGGGGGAGTTGGGAGGACCTTGGTCTTAGCATAGAGTGGGGAACCCTGATGGCTCCTTGGCCTTGAGAGGGAGGGAGGGGAGGTAGGGGTGGAGGGGAGGGGAGGGAAGGGGGAGAAGGAGGGGAGGGAAGGGGGAGTTGGAGGGGATGGAAATTTTTAAATATAAAAAAAAATAAACCATGAGAGAAAAAAAAAAAGAAAATAAAAGATGGGCCATCTAAATTCCCATGTATGATTTCAAGAAAAACGTTTGCTTTCAAGTCCTTTCCCAAATACTAGCTGTTTCTCAGGAGTCTAAAGAGACTGCTAGTGGATGCTGTATGAAAGGGGATCTTGAAAATATTAAATTCTAACAGGTCTATTATAAATATAAATACACAGTAAATTAGTTTAAAGTTTATATATATATATATATATATATATATATATATATATATATATATATATATAGTTTGTGTGTGTGTGTGTGTGTGTGTCACTGGTCCTGCTAAAGCTATTGCTTACATAAAGCAAAGTGGATCCTGTTGACTCATCCATGTATCTTTGTGCTTGAAATAGGCTTTTGCAATATATGAAAGAAAAATAGTGAATGCTTTTAGACTTGATGATAAAGTCTAGATGTTGTATGTATGATCCAGGAACCTGGTTCATCTCTATCCATTGCTTAGGCTTTCATGCAATATATTTCAAACTAGCTTCTCATGACTACATATTTACTGACTATTGATTCATGCCTACGGATGGAATAGGTCCATATATAAATTTATTACTGCTTATAGAGTCAAGAAAATATACTTTGCATATCCATGCAATATTATTTCACAAAGCAAGTAGATATTGCAACTATGGATGAAACATAAGTTCATTTATAAGTGTTTCTGAATTTATTTTAGCTTCTTTTTATGCATCTTTAAAACAACATATCAAAGAAAGATGACTCTATAATGTGAGAGAGAGAGAGAGAGAGAGAGAGAGAAAGAGAGAGGAGAATTCTTTATATGCTTCAAAGATAGGCAAATATTATAAAAGATAGGGATCCAGTGCTCTAAGCACCTGTTTTAGAAAGAAGTTTTGTCTTTGTCTATCACACCCTCTCAGCAACTTCAAAGAGACTGCATATAATTACCTTTTCCTTTCCTTTGGCGAATAAAGCATACTTCCCCTAGACACTGATGTGAAAGACATGATAGTGCTTCTAATAGTAACAGTAATGCCCCCTTAAATAACACCTTTTATCTGATGCTTTCTTAATTCTATATGGTAGGATCGTATTGCAGCTGCAAAGAGAAATGCCCAGCTCAGGAGTTTTGCAATTGAGGACAGAATTCAGGTGTCTAGTCTCACAAACATACCTTCTCCCTCTTAAGGCTCAAATGCCTATTTCAGTGATAGGGTTGGGCAAAGAAATTTCTGATTTGGCCCTACAGTTTTTAAAATTAAAACAATTAAAATATAATTGCATTTTCCCTTCCCCTTTCTTCTCTTCAGTCACTCCCAATACCAGACCCCTAACTCCCTCTCAAATTCATGGTCTCTTTTTCAATTGTTACCGTTACACACACTGACACACACCACACCCACCCACACACACATATATTATATATGCACATACATACATATGCACATATACTGTGGAGTCTGTTTAGAGATGCTTGTCTGTAACTTCAGGGCTGACCACTTGGTAATTGATAAGCAATTGAAGGGAAAGAATATATCATCTTCTCTCATCATTCCTTAGCTCCAAGTATTTCTTTGTCTAGCGATTAATCTCCTTTGTTGTTAGCATGTCTATTGGTGTTGTAGTTCTTCAGGTCTTGTTTTGGCAGTCATATTGCTGAGGTATTTGGGGTCAGGCTTCCATGACATTTCTAGGACACTCAATCTCACAGCAGATTTCCTGGCCTGCTGGCTCTTCAAAGTTTCTGCCCCCTCATCTGCCATGTCTCTTGAGCTTTAGATGAAGGAGTTGTGTTGTAGATGTATCCACTGGGGCTGGGAACCAAACAATCAATTGTTCTCTACATTTTGAGAAATTGTCATGTTCGGTAATGGTCTCTGTCTGGTACAAAAAGAAGATTCTTTGACAAAAGACGAGAGCTACACTTATCTACAACTTTGAGAGAAGGCTATTTGGATGGCTTGCCAGCTTGTCATGCATTGGAATGTCTACATACAGAATATTCTTCTGTATCCATCATAGCTGAGGAAATAGGTTATATGTTGATTAATTTACAAAATACCACACTTTAATTTTAAACCAGAAATTAGAGTATCTTAAAAATACAAACAACATGAAAAGTAGTACAAAAAAATCCCTTTCTGCAAAGATTCAGGAGGTCTTTTCAAACTGGCACGAGACCATGAAGTCATCACTATGAACAAGCTGAAGACTACAGCATGTGATTTGACTATGCTGGGGCAATTATGTGAAGAATGAAGGAAACACATTGCAGGTTTCATATATCTACACCTCAGAAGTGGAGGCTTTTAATTTAAAAGAACTCAGGCAGAGGCCATAAAAGTCAGGATTGAGAGCTCCCTGAGTACTTTTCCTACTTTAACCTCTTGAGATGGGAAAAATATAGAAAAACTCCAAGATAAGGTTTGAATGCTTGCTCTGAAGTTCATGTTGACATTCAGTTGCTGCTGCTGCATGCTAGAAACAGGAGGTAAGATGTTTAAGAAGTGAATTAGTCACCAGGGCTGCACTCTCATGACTATATCAATGTCCTTGTTATTATTAACAGAGTGGGCTAGTTATTATTGGAGTTGCTTTATCATCAAAGTACATTATTTTATGCACATGTTCTGTGTTCCTGCCCTCTTTCTGTTGCATGGTCTCTTTCCATTGTGCTGTGTAACAAGAAAGCCCCCTTCAGATGTGGTCCTTTGATCTTGGATTTCACAGTCCTCAGAATTGTAAGCTGAATAAGATGCCATTGTTTATAATTTACCTGGGGTGAGATATACTGTTAGAGCAGAAAAAAATTTTCTAAAACAGAAGGGTTTCATTGGTAAGCAACAGTTGTCAACAACTTGTTTAAAAGTTTCCAATTTATAAGAATAGTGCCCTTTATATAAAGGGTCCTCTGTTCTTCTTCTCCCCATAGCTTTAGTCTTTTCTTTTTCCAAATCTTAATACATATCATTCAACAAAGGCCAAATAAATACCTTCTCTACTGTGTTACTCCAATCTCTATCAGAATTGAAATTAGATCTCCTAAAGATCGAGGAACAAAAACTGTTTAATTTAAATAGGCATTGATAAATTCAGACCAAGAATGTAACACTTAATGTAATTTGGTCCAGACAGAAAACACCTGTCCATGCTGTGAATCCAGATGGGGGAACATGGTAATCTCTGGAGAGCCATAGAAGTACCCAACAATAAAGATAAAGAAGACCAATTATATCAGAAGCCAAATCTTCTGAAATAAATTGTCTGAGGAATCAAACTTCGAGAAAGGCTTAAGATCTACCTGGTTTGCTTTAAAATGTTTCGCCCTGGATACTTCAGAATCTCATTTCCACTTTCGTTATTTCCTCCATCTCTCTTGCTTGAATGGAAATAAAGGAGATACATTTATTACATCAAATATATTAAATTTTCAGCCTCAGAAAGTAAATCCATTTCAAGTGTGTTTTCCCAAATGACTGTAACTATTTGAGAGATGCACCAAGAGGAGGTTGCACCATCAGATAGGAGAACTGGAGAATGAAAGAAGCTGAAGCCAGAAGCTGGGCCCAGGCTTTCTAAGCAATCAGAATTTTTAGTGGTGCGCTCTGTAGTCCAGTGGGATTTTAGAGTGCAAGCATTTATTCCGAGGGTGATCAGGGATCAGGTGCCTGTTGATTTAGAGAAAGAAGCAAAGTGAAAGAGTTAAAGGGGATGGTAGTTCTTATTTATTTGTCTTGAGTTTGTCATTGTGCAATTTCCTGAGAACAGCAAGGACATAGAAATGAAAAATAACTCGCAACATCACTTCCTAACCAACTACTTTGTGTGTGTATTACATTCACACAAAGTTTTAAACATAATGTTGATGCTCTTATATGTTTTCATTTCCATGTGTCACTATATTAATAAAGAGTTGTTTATTTAGCCCCTCATAGCAATTTCTATTGACTCCACAATATTTCTTAAAGCAGTTTGATCATAGTTTCAATAGTTTGTTAAGGCTAATTTAGGTTGTTTTTTATGATTTTTGCTATTATAAATAATGTTGTGATGAACATCTTGTTGCATATAGTTTATAACCTTTCAAATTAGTTCCTCAGCATGAATTTCTGGCAGTGTGATTGCTGGGTGAAACAGTATAAACATTTGAATTTTTCTTAAAAAACACTGCCAACTGATTTTCAATAACATTGGAATAATTGACTAATATCACTGTAATCCTGCCAAAAACTAGAAGGAATCTAAATTAGGTTGGTAAAAATGGCATTTCATTACAGTTTTATGTTAACTTTTTCTCATTACTTCCACACTTAAACTTGTTTCTTACTTTCATGGTCTCCTATGTAAATTACTTCCACCGTGCTCTCCATTTGCTGTTTAGCTATGAAGGCTTGCAATATTTTATTGAAAGTTGAATATCCCCTCAGAGCTGTGGAGCTCCACAGAAGAGGGGGAGGAAAGGCTGTAGGAGTCAGAGGGGATGGAGGACACCATGAGAATATGGCCCACATAATCAACTAAGGGCTCACATGGGCTCACAGAAACTAATATGGCAAGTACAGGGCCTGCATGGGTCTGCATCTGGCCCTCTGCATATATATTGTGGCTGTTAAATTGGGGTTTTTGTGGGGCTTCTAACAGTGGGTGTTGTCTCTGACTTTTGTGCCTGCTCTTGGTACTCTTTTTCTCCTATTGCATTGCTTTGTCTTACTGTGTTTTATTTTGTCCTGTTTGTTTGTTCTCTTGTAGGCCTGCTGTTTTTTGGAGAGGAAACGGAGGGGGAATGGATCTGTTGGGTAGGGGAGGTGTGTCTATGGTAACTGGGAGGAGTTGGGGAGGTAACTGAGGCTGGGATGCATTGTATGATAGAAGAAAATATTTTCAATAATAGTTGACGAATTTGTCTATGACCAAAGAACTGTGAAAATATTAGATTTCATCTAATATTTGATTAATTTATATGATATAGGAGCTATTTCCCTGCTGTCTTTACAGAAAGGTTTCTATCATACTTGGACACTTTCTTAAATCAAAGGAAAAAGAAGTGTGGCATGTTCAGGGCTTTGTTTTCAGTCATTGCCCAGGGTGTATTTTGATTATAGCTTTTGTATTTTAATGAATAGCTGCTTGGTCCAATATTTAAAAAGAATATCCTGAAAACAAAAACACACTAGCTTTTTAAATTTTTGAAGTCAGAGTTGAAATCAAATTCAAATCTGGGGCAGCACACGGTGGGTTTTCTTTGGTTTGAAATCTTTTGAATTGTGTATCCGTCCTTTTACTGTCATAAGAGTGTTAATTTTGTGGACCTTCCTTTGATGAACAATAAGAATGAATTTCAAGGGGGCAGCAATGTAGAAATCATGGTATTTCCCATGTAAAAACAAACTACAATTGCTATCCAGCTAATCTTCCATGTTCTAAACCAGTGAATGACCTTGAGTTGGACTTATTGTGCAAGGGGAATCATACAAGATGATTGTCAAGGTGATTCTTCCAGCAAATCCTGATAGAAACATCATCTTTGTAATTTTCATTGCATTTCTAAAAATTTCATGTTTTTGTCAGAACTTGGCCTATTTCCAGAAAGGAAGAAAACAAAACTTTCCAGCTGCAATGTGCTTGGTCATGTCCCTAACACCCTTAGGAGTGTAGGTGCTAAGGGAGTTTCCCAAAGTTTCTCATCCATTGTTGGGCCTTGTCATTCATCTCTTAGTTCTTAGAAGATATATATTCTTCCCATTTTTACTGCTCTGCACTTTTTGAGCAGGAGGAAAATAAATTAAGAAATATTTCTAAGGAGAGGAACTGCTATTGTCAGATGACGAAAATAACTATATCAGGAGAGGGAATGGATGGATGGATTTAAGTATAGTTCATCAGATAAACCCTAGCACTTGATAATTACCACTGTAATAACACTAGCATTTTTACTTCACTATCAAAGTCCTTTAGAATATTATGAACATGTATATGAAACAAATTTACCCTCTTTGCATAGCCTACAGAACAACTGCAATTTCTACCTACATAGGCTGGTATATTCCATAAAATCTATATACTAAATGTTTGTTTTCCTGACACATTTATCTTACCATCATCTTTCCCATAATTTATATTTTAGTTACCTCTATTAAAATGATAAAATCCACCACGTTTTATTTTTCTCTGGACTTAGATTTGTCTGTCTAGTTTAGTTACCTCTACTGAGGTCTGTGCATGTATGTATGTACATATGTATGTATGCATGCATGCATTATCTTTTTTTTTGTTTTTCCTCAAATGTTTCAAGGCTCTTTAAACTCACCTATTCTCAACTAAGCCCATAATATTCTGCAGATGCCAACCTTTTCCAGAGTTCTCCATCTCATTCTAGGCAGTCTCAGGGCAAACAAAAAACCATAATGGCATCTCTAAGTTCTCCCATTTTCTGGCATTCGAGCGTTGTTTATCAAGTTTTACTAATTCTATTTCAGTACTATTCAAATGTAGTAACTTTAAAACCACTTTTCATGCCACTCTCCTAACCCATGTCTCTCTAATCTCTTACCTAGAGTTTTGCTGAGGCTTCATAATACATTCTCACCCCTTATCTTTCCCTTTTTGAATTTAGGCAGAGTGGGTTCCTAAAACACAAATTTGAATTTTTTTTTTTGCTTAAAAAATTTGTATACTTTACTATCTTTGGCATCATTTAAAGATCTGATTTTTTGTCCTATTTTGCCCTCATATTCTGTTAAATCCATATACATTGTCCCTAGACTAGTCACAGTCACTTTATTTGCTCCAAGTCCACCTTCAAATCTCGCATTTCCATGTCTTATTTCTCTCCTGGACTAGCTGTCTGATACCAAAGTAGCTTTTAAATTTAGTTCCAAGGACATTTACTCTCCAAAGCAATTTTTCTTAAATTTCTCCTAATCACTCTTTTGACTCCCATTTTCTACAAAGCTAGGGGTTTCCTCTTATTTTTATAGCAGGTTTGTACTAACTTGGTTATAGCATACATCCCAAAGTACCAAATAATATTTTCTTTTTTCTTAATTACCTCTGTAAGTTCTCTCTCTGTCCCTCCTTGTTCTTTTTGTCTTTCTCTGCCTTAGTCTATCTGTCTCTTTGTGTGTGTGTGTCTGCATGGGCTATGATGTATTTGCAAAGGACAGAGGAAGAGGACAATGTGCAGGAGCCAAGTTTTTCCTTTCACCACGTGGGTCCCAGGGAATGAACTCAGGTTGTCAGTTTTGTGCAGGAGCGTCTTACCCACAGAGCCATCTCACTGGCTCTACTGTTTTTTGTTTTCCTACAGCAAGTGGGACATCTTTGATGGCAAAGGCTAGCAATTCATGCTCTATCATCCCCAGTGTATAATGTGGCAGCTCCATACAGGTTAGTTGAATGGATGATGAATGAGTGAGTCATGGGCTTTATCCTTTCAGTCACTTTCCCCAATTTCCTTAATTAATTAGAATTTCCATTGCCCCCTAGAGGGACTTAATCCCCAAGACCATGGTTATTTTACATTTTTAATCCCCTTTCCTTTTAACAAGAAGACGTGAAACATTTAAATCTACAGATTTCACTACTTTGTACATGTAAGGTTTGGCTAACAGATTCCCAAAGTGTTTCATGATGACGGTTAACATATTCAGGGACGAAGAATTGGTGTGTTTTCTTCTACATAGGCTAGTCATTGTGATAGAATTCTTTTCTTTTGCTATAGAGATTCAACTTCCTGGTTGTTATTAGATTACTTCTTAAGATTTTTCACCCCTATACTATTTTATTTTGTGCTATTTCTTAAATAATTTCAAGCCCATGGGAGTCGATTTTTTTTAAAGAAAACTTAATAAGCATGTTTTTTCTTGAATAATACTTTGACACTTTTTCTTGATTTTTTTCGTGTGTGTGTGTGTGTGTGTGTGTGCATGTGTCTGTATCTTAGTCTTTAGTTTCCATCTGTCATTTTCTTCACCAGGTCTTTTATCGTTTTTATACTTTCTTTCTGTGCCTTTGGCCTGCTTCAAATCTGAGTTACTTACTTCTTTTTGAGAACTCTTCGCTCTGAAGTCATTTGTTTAAGGCTGCTAAGTATCATACTAACTGAACTAAAGCCTATTATTCTCATTCACTTTGGTCTTTCTTTGTGTGCCATCCTCCACACCCACGAATATGACTTTCTTGATGCATTTCTTCATTTTCTCCTTCATGTAACTGTACACAGTTTCTTTTAAGTAATGGGAACTTATTGCATTTCTTCTGATATCCAGCTTGTTCCTCTGGTCATTACTTGTTGGTTCCTTTATTTCTTACTTAAGTCTTGAAGAAATGTACTTATCCATCCTGTATTCATTGGTTCTTCAGCATCAGTTGATCTCTTATTTAAAGCTCTTAAGATAAACTCTATTAATATGTTTTATGTAATACGTAGTTATAACATGTGACTGGAAAAATAGATTATTTTGCAATGTAGATTTTTTTGTTGAATATTTTAGAAATAACAGCTTCACTTCACATCATTAAATAGAATAAACTCCACATTAACTCATAAATGCTAGAATACAATATATGTGAGGAATTACAAGCCTGTCTGAAAACAAAAGCAACAAATCAAAAGTCATATTATTTCATAAAGGAAATGTATAATTTTGCTTGCTTGCTTTTTGTTGACAACATTTAAGTAGTTTCTAGCGCTTTGGAACTCATAGAGTTTGATACTATTTTTCTCTTATTGAAAATAGCTTTTTTCATACATTATATTCTGGTTACAGTTTCCACAGGCCCACTTCCTCTCAATTCCTCCCCACTTCTGCTCCAATCTGGATCCACATTCCGTTTGACTCTTGTTAGAAAACAAACAAGCATCTAAAAATAGCTCAAATAAAATAAAACAAAACTAACAAGTTGGAATAGGACCAAACAAAAAGAAGAAAATGAGCAAAAGATAAAGCGCAAGAAACAAATATAGACACAGAGAGCCACACTTCTGCACGCATAGGAATCCCATAAAAATACAAAACTGGATGTCATACTATACACACAAAGGATCTTTAATGTTAAAAAATCCTCCTTTGTAGTAAAATTTATTTTTATTTTTCCATTTACAAATGGTTATTAACTGGAGATTGCTTCTGGGTTCTGGTTAGTGGCATGGGTCCATTTCTCTTAGCTCTAGGACCCTATCTGGCGCAGACCTGTGCATCCCTTATACATACTGACAGAGTCCATATGAGCTCATATGTGCACCAGCCCTGTTCTGTCTAGAAGGCCTTAATTTCTCCATCCTCTCTGACTCCTACACTCTTTCTGCCTTATCTTCTACAGGGTTCCCTGAGCCCTGTAAGGAAAGATTTCACGGAGACATCCTATTTAGGACTGAGTGTTCTAAGGTCTCTTACTCTTGCAAACTGTTTGACTGTGGGTCTCTGTACTTGTTCCTCTGAGCCTCTGAACAAGGCTTATACCTATGAGTATAAGCAGAATGTCAATAGTTATTTTATTGTTATAGCCCATTAGCATAACAGTTGTATTTTCTTTTCCCCTAGGTACCTGGCCTATCTAGTCTCAGGTTCTTGGCCACCCAAGCACTGTTGGGTATGGGCTACATCTCATGAAGTGGGCCTTAATATAATTAGATATTGGTTGGTTACTTCCACAGCCTTTGTGCCACTATTACACCAGCATATTGAATAGTTTGTTGCTGAATTGATATTTACCTTTCCTTTGTTAACATGAAGAATACTTCCCAGTACAATGAAACTAGTTCATAGGGTTGAAGGTTCTATGTAGGCATCAGCTCAGCATCTCTATGTTCAATGAGCTGTGTGGGTGTTGCCATCAGCAGTAGGGTCTTGTCCTCATTTTGTAGAAAGCAACTAATAGTTTTGGCAACAGCTTAGGTTGTTTGCGGGTTCCAATGGGACCCCTTTGACCAACAACTTAACTAGATGTAGCCCATTCTTGGTACTGGGTTCTTCATTTGTTGATGAGAGACATCCAGTTGGAGCTCTGCCTTCCCTGTTATATGGCAATTTCGTTTAATTTAAATTAGGTTTCTTTGAAAAGAAATTAAGTGTCTTATTTTTTAGCTGTGGTTTTGTGTCTCCCAATTTCTTTTAATGATCTTTACGCTTGACATATTCTCCAAGTCCAGTGTCTTTGCTGCTCTGAAGCTCATTTTTACTCAACGAAATATCTAAATTCTACAAGCGTATTTTTTGAAAACAACCAATTAAAGTACCAATTGGAATGTATGTGACAAATTCTTTTCATAGCTAGTATCTGTGCATCACAAGAAAAGGAAATATTTCACCAAGATAGTTCTGTTTTCTTCATTTATTTCCTTTCATCCCTTCTGTTTTCTCCATTGCCTTCTTAGGGTTTCCTTTCCTTTTCTTCCTCTCCCCTTTCCTGTATTTTTGTTTTACCTGGTTTTTCTCACCAACTATATCTACTTTACTTTCTTCACTTGTTATATTCCATTTTATCATTATTTTATGCCTATTTTCTTTTGATTTTTTTTTCTTTTTTTTTTTGTTTTTTTTGAGACAGGGTTTCTCTGTGGCTTTGGAGCCTGTCCTGGAACTAGCTCTTGTAGACAAGGCTGGCCTCGAACTCACAGAGATCCGCCTGCCTCTGCCTCCCGAGTGCTGGGATTAAAGGCGTGCGCCACCACCGCCCGGCTTTCTTTTGATTTTTTAGTAACATCATGTACCCCACTTGTTTATCAATCCTTTAGATTGATACTCTAGACGCATTGGAGTGCTATGGACTATCAAAACCTTTGCTTTTTCTTTTGTAAAGGAAAAATTCATTTTTATGACTTGATCAGCACTTGCCTTTGGGCTTTGACAGTCACGCTGCTGATACATGTTCATTTTACTTTCTACTATAACCCTTAGACCTTCTTGTGATTACATTTTACATTGGTGCATTTGATTATTCTTTCCTTTGTGAATCACATTACATTTATAAATGCTTTATTGAATCTTATTTTATTGATTCCTGTCCATTTAAAAATTTATCCTGCTCACACTCTACTTTATGCCTACTCTGCAATGTGCAGGAACACCTGAAAATTTTATTAGCATCCTTTCTCTTCTACTCTCAATGTAGTAAATGAAAATATTGAATTGTATTGAACTCAAAGTAGACCCCTAAGAGACGTACTTGACACCTCCACCCAGTCCAGTATTGAACTGTTAGTAACTGCTCTTTGTATTCAATTTGGTTTTGCTAGTTTTATTTCTAACACATTCACCTATGGCACTTTCACCTAACTCACCTTTTCAAAAAATTCTTGCTAACCTAAATCTCTGCTGACCTTTTTTTATTATTAATCTGTAAACTTACCCTGTTAAATGAAGGATTAAGTAGCTTCATATGATTTATTTTTGGTAAATACATGTTATCTATTACTCATATCTTTTTTCTTTCAGGCTCCAAATTGATCATATTAACAGCTTTACATGTCATGTTATATGTTCATTGAGATGGAGTAGTGAAGTTACTGATTTCTCTTTCTCTGGAATCCTATTTTACTTCATATGCAATATTTCCATATTTTTGAAGACCTATATTTTAACAGGCTACCAAAAGAGTTGTCTCTTGACCTTCCCAATTCATTATTTAGTTACTCTGTCTTCAATCACCCTAGCCTTATTGTGTGTTAAAACCAAACAGTATCTGTCAGGGACCATTTTCCTAAAGGATAGATTTGTCAGGGACCATCGTCCTTACAGGGATAGCAGAGGTCATTGCCCTAAGGATGTTTACGGAGATCCCACCCCTCATCCCAAACTATCTTGAGAGCTATCCGTTAACCGAACCCACCCCTTACTCCAATGCTAATGGATCACATGCTTCGGCTTACACCAGGTGCTGGCTGATGACCTTCAGTTACCCCGGCAGAGTTCCTGCCTACCCCTACCTCCACCCCATTCAAGGGTATATAAGCTGTAACTTTCACCCCAATAAACAGAGACCTTGACAATAGAATCTTGCTTGGTCTCCTTCCTCTTCTTCAGCCCATGTTCTTGCAGGTTAGCGCCCCTTCAGAGGACCCTGAATAGCTGACCCGCCAAGCGGGGGTTACAGTGGCGCCTGAACAGGGACCCTGAAGTAAGGCCAACTAACCGGATGACGAGGCGCAGTCCCGGGACGGAGGAAAATAAGGTCCTGACCAGCTGTGATACTCGGACAGGTCTGCAGGACGGAGGTAGGCGCAGGTTCGTTGTCGTCTATAGGACATGGGACAATCACTTCCAAAGGAAGAGAAACTCGTAGAGGAATTTCAACAGTCACTTAGGGAGAGAGGAGTAAGAGTTTAAAAAAGAGAGATTTAGCTGAATTCTTTTGTTTTATAGATGAAAAATGCCCCTGGTTAATTTTAACCAGCCCAGGAATTCATCCCCAGACATGGGACAAGGTAGGGAAAGATCTTAGTAAAATGTTAAAAAATGGAGACCCCGTGCTGGAGGCTGTCCTCAGTTACTGGGCTCTTATTAGAGATGTAGCATAGAGAAAAAAATGTAGAAAAGCGGGACAAAAGTTAAATAGGGAGTAAAACTTTGTAAATAAGTTATAATGGGGATAAGGAAAAAGTATTCACTTATATATGTTAGTAACTAAAGGGTGTAAGAATGGAGCAGGAACAATGGCAGAGTTATTGAGAATCAGTAAGTGTGATAGATGTAGAGTTGCAACTTTTATTGCATGCTAAATGAGTAAAAAAGGTAAAGAAAAAATGATTTTTGTGAGGAGCCACGTGCACACAGTCAGCTAACCTAACTCACCTGCGGGTAAAAGGCAAGCAGAAGCAAGAGTGAGTTTAGAGAGCAAATTTAACCTCACACAGTCTATAGAACAGAGGAGATGATTCAAAAATTCTCCTAATTTTATGATTTACAAGTTCAAATAAAAAAGATAGTTAAAAATCCGCCCGCCAGAGCTCGGAAAGGCAGTCTAACAGGCAAAGTGAGCCTGTGTTCTACCCCCTGCCATGTGGAGCAGCTTCAGCTAAAGGAAAAAGGACAGGTTTAAATTAAGGTAGCCTCTGAGATAAGCAAATTAAAATGCTTCTTTTCCATTTCACGATTTTGCTTCTTTGTCAAAAATCTGCTGTTTGTAAGCAGGTGAATTTGTATCCAAGGTGGATTGATTTCAGTACTGTGGTAAAGTTTAAAGTAAGAGATTGTAATACATTCTGAAGTTCCTTGATTGTACAGGATTTTAAGATTGTTTAGGCTATCCTAAGTTTTTGTGAGTTCTGTGAGAAATGTTGCTATAATTTTTTAGTGGACATTTACACTGAATCTGTAGATTGCTTTCAGTGAGATTGTCATTTTTGCTGTTTCTTCTACTTTCCCAAGAAAATAGGAGATCTTTTTATTTTCTAATGTCTTAATTTTTTTTTTAAAAAAGAGTTAAAGTTCTTATCATACAAGTTTTTCCATTTGTATGGCCCGCTCTTGGGTGGGAGTCGAGTTATCTCAGCTTGTGGTCCTTTCCTGCTGCCACGTGTTGCTTCAGGGTGGACTGCTGAGACTCAGGCCTCTTACTAAATTTATCAAGGGCCAGAGTTATACTCTAACAAGTGATAATGGTTAAAAATAAAAAAAAAAAAAAAACATTTACTCCTTCACAAGCAGAGATGACAGGACCCAAACTTCTGTCCTGCTTGCTTAGAGTTACTCCAAGATATTTTATGGCTATTTAAAAGGATGATGTCTCATCCTAGGTGTAAAAGAGATACATTTGGGTTGTTTTCTGATTCTGACTATTATAAAGTAATTCTGCTATAAGCATAGCTGAGCACATGTCCTTATGGTATGGTTGAAAAACTTTTGTATTTAGGCCCAAAAAGGGGTATTGCTGAGTTTTAAGGTAGATATCTGCCTAATTTTAAAAAATAACCATACTATGATCCAAAAGCGGCTGTGCTAACTTACACTTCCAGCAATGGAGTTTTTTCTTTACCCACATTTTCTTAAGCATAAATTGTTAATAATTTTTGATCTTGGTCATTTTTACAAGGATAAGATGAAATCTCATAGAGTTTTGATTTGCATTTCTCTAATGGCTAAAGGATGTTATGTTTGAGCATTTTTAAGTGTCTCTCAGTCATTTTTAAGTTCGTCTATTGAGAGTTTTCAGTTTATGTCTGTAACAAATATTTTTATTAAATTAATTTTTAATAACTAATTTCCTGAGTTATTCATATATTTTTGAAATGGGTTTATGATAAGTAAAAATCTTTTCCCATTCTATAGGCTGATATTATGTTTGTTATACAAAAGTTTCTCAATTCAGGAGATATAATTTATTGTTTCTCCAATGTTTGTGCCACTGAGGCTATGTTTAAGATGTGGCAAAGTGTACTTCTAATTTTCTCTCTGTGAGGTTCAATATAATTTGAGGTCTTTGACTCATTTAAACTTGAGTTTTGTACATGGAGATAAATGTGGATCTATTTTTATTCTTCTACATGTCAATCATTAGTTAAAATGCTTCTTTTTTTCCATTTTCCTATCTGCTAGGCAGACTTACAACTTAAGAGGAGGATAGCTTACAAACTTTTAATTAGATATACAATGGTTAAAGCCCTAGTTATAATATTCTTATGGGAGACTTTGAGCCAATAGGTAAAATTCTTACAAAAAAAATGAGCCAATTTCCAATAAAAAGATTAAAGAAGCTGCCTAACAGGTACTCAAACAGGTAAAATGTACAATAATATATAAGTACAGTATATTACAGCTATGGCAAATTGTGTATTAAGTGTAAAACTTATTCAACAACAGTTTTATGAAAAAGCAAAATGCTGCTTTTGGGTAAACCTTCCCAGTTTTGCCAGTTAAGATATTAAAGTATTAAATTAGAGGCAGAAGCTGCATTTATAAGGGTAAAAAAAAGCTACCTCCCAGCAAGGCTTAGGATATTTTGATCCTGAAAAAATCCTTTATCTATTGACATTTGCCACTGATTATGTGCCATCAGGGCTCCTGTGGCAAGAGGAGCAGCCGCTTCTTTGGATACATGCGCCTGCTACCTCATCCAAGGTTTTGCCCTTCTATCCCTTTTTAGTGAAGCATACCATCTCTAAATTAATGGCACAAGAGACCCTTTACCCCATAAAAGGCAATGCCAAGACAATATTGGCCCATGCTCTCTTTGTGCTCAATTTCCTAACTTTGGACAATCAAGGGCAGTCCGCTGCGGACAGATTGTGGCACCCTTCTACCCAATCTACTTCTGCACAAGCCCTATGGAAAGACCCCCTGTTGGGAGTCTGGGCTGGCCCGGACCCTATGCTTATTTGGGGAAAAGGCCATGCATGTATTTATGATACCAAGGCTCCTTGAAAGCAACTTTAAAAAGTTACAAACAGATCCTGATACAAACAGATCTGACATGATAACATCAAGCTGATCTTTACTAATGCAAGGTAAAAAAAAGCCCTTGCTATGCATTATAACAAAAACCCGACCTATATATATTTGGGGTCGAGGATATGTTTATGCCTTGTTTCACAGAAAGAAAATAAAGCTGGACCTGATGTCATAGCTGTGGACACCCCCTGGAGGAGTTCGAGGAGAGAGAGTTGGAGGAGAGTCCTTGGTCCAGTCTTCCCTGCCCCCAGGGAGAAAAGTGCCTGATAGCAGGACCTGCTGCCACGCTACACAGCCTGCCTCCAGAGATTCAGCTGAGATAATTGCCAAGATGTGCTTCAGGTAGCTGAATCCAGCTCACCCCATCCAGGAATCCCACCTGCCCTATAGCACAAACCCTGAGATGCTTCCAGACCTGAGACGCAGACACAGATGCCCTGCTGAGATGACCTGACCATTGGTGACTACAATTTTCTGCAGTTTGAATTCTGTTTGCTTTGGAGCTAAGATGCAGACTAAACATCTGACTGTTTTAATCTTTGGGACACAAAACTCATTTTGATTAAAATCTTAACCCCTTTTAACTTAAGAAGGGGAAAGATCGGGATTTTAACTGTTGCTCAGAGACTGGAACTAGTGGTGTTTTGATATAACAATGTCTGTCATTGTACTCTTACTGGAATTGACCTAATGATATTTGTAACTGCTTATAGATGTTGGGAAAAGTTTGACACACCCTGTAAAATGTTTGGGTTTAATGCATATGTTAAAAATTTTAGATTTTGCCACATAAAACCCAGAGATATGTGTGCCTGTCCACGATAGGCATAGACACCAGCAAAAAGGATGCGAGGCAAAGCACTACAGGGAGAGGACCATGCGTTCTGTCTCTCTACCCTGTTACAGACCCCAAACACTTTAGACCTTGGGATCCCTGAAAAAAAATTTTTTGGCAAGCAGCACTTGTAATCTTGTTGGAGTAGACATTTAGGAAGGAGTTTATACCATAAGTCAGACTAAAAGGTGAATACTGGGTTTGGAAAGTACCCTTTCTTCTTGTCCAGAGATGGAGTCATTGGTGTCCAAATTATATCTTTTATACCTTTTGTTTTAGAAGCTCCTCGTAGTCTTTTCATTAATAGTCCACGCAGAGGCCCAATGACGGGAATATTGTGGAGCCCTCCCCTGAACAGCACATCATACAGAGGCCGTACAGGCCGGCTCAACATGGCATGATGTCAGGGGATGAGGATTGCCCTCCACATAGCCTAAGACAGGGACCCTGCATTCAAAGACCTGCTTACTTTGGTCTTGCTAGATACCTTTTTGAGGAGCTTCAAGGATGGGCAACTGATGGTGGGACCACCCCCAACCTAAGACAGGGCCCTGGGAACCCTGTGACGGGTAATGGGGAGAAAAACCTGGTCCCCACTCGACCTAAGACAAGAGCCCTCATCGCAGGCCATCATTAAGTGCCGAAATATAATTAATAAGACACCCCTCTGTTCCCAGGAGATGATAGGAGACTCTACCACTCGAGAGGAGGGTCCTCCTTGACCCAGTCCCTTCTCCTATAGGTCTGACTACGTGGTTAGATTCTGACCAGTGTTCTCCACTTATTAGCTGCCTTCCTTAGTAAAAGGAAGGGGGATTTGTCAGGGATCATTTTCCTAAAGGATAGATTTGTCAGGGACCATCGTCCTTTCAAGGGTATATAAGCTGTAACTTTCACCCCAATAAACGGAGACCTTGACAATAGAATCTTGCTTGGTCTCCTTCCTCTTCTTCAGCCCATTTTCTTGCAGGTTAGCGCCCCTTCAGAGGACCCTGAATAGCTGACCCGCCAAGCGGGGGTTACAAGTATCATACATTCTTTTTAGTGACATATAAAATACTCAATTTGTTTACTTTGTATCATTATTCTTTTAGTTTTGTTTTATATTTGATCTATATAGGGACATTATTTGAATAAAACTGGCCTCCATAGGCCCATAGAGAATGGCACTATTAGGAGGCATGTCCTTGGAGGAAGTGGGTCACAGGAGATGGCCTTTGAGGTTTCAGATGCTGAAGCCAGGCCTGATGTTGTTTTCTCTTCCTGCTGTCTGTGGATCCAGATGAAAAACTCTCAGTTACCTGTCCATTACCCTCTCTGCCTGCGTGCTGTATGTATTCTACCATAACAATAATGTACTAAACCTCTGAATTGTAAGCCAGCGTCAACTAAACATTTGAGTTACAGCATTAGAAACCCTAACACAGACAACTATTCTTTTCCAACTATCACACACACTGAAGGAAACTCTCAAAATCTTTTATATTATACACAAAGGTGCTTTGATAGTCTGGGTGTGTCTAAGGCACTTGTATCTGGGATATAAACACGTGAAGAAAAAATATTGACATTTATGATTTCTTATAGGTAAAAGAAAAACATGGAAAATGATTAATACACACTAAACATAAATACAATCTGGAAAATTTATCTAAAGTTTGTATCAATGATATACTGCTTCTTCTATGAGGTAGAAATAGGCAAAAGAAAGAGATAAAATTTATTATTATTATTATTATTATTATTATTATTACTTTTACAAATTTTCACCTCCGCCCCTCCTCCCATTTCCCCCCTCTCCCTCCCTCTCCAGTCCAAAGAGCAGTCAGGGTTCCCTACCCTGTGGGAAGTTCAAGGTCCTCCCCCCTCCACCAAGGTCTAGGAAGGTGAGGATCCAAAAAGACTAGGTTCCCACAAAGCCAGTACATGGAGTAGAATCAAAACCCAGTGCCATTGTCCTTGGCTTCTCAGTCATCTCTCTTTGTCAGCCACGTTCAGAGAGTCCGGTTTGATCACATGCTCCATCAGTCCCAGTCCAGCTGGCCTTGGTGAGTTCCCATTAGATCAGCCCCACAGTCACAGTGGGTGGGCGCACCCCTTGCAGACCCGACTTCCTTGCTCATGATCTCTCTCCTTCTGCTCCTCATTTGGTCCTTGGGAGCTCAGTCCAGTGCTCCAGTGTGGGTCTCTGTCTCTATCTCTATCCATCACCAAATGAAGGTTCTATGGTGGTATGCAAGATATTCATCAGAGTGGCTATAGTATAGGGCCAGTTCAGGCTTCCTCTCCTCAGCTGCTCAAGGAACAAGGTGGGGACATCTCCATGGACACCTGGGAACACCCCTAGAATCCAGTCTCTTGCCAACCCTCAAATGGCTCCCTTAATTAAGCTATATATTTCCCTGCTCCCATATCCACTCTTCCTCCATCCCACTGTTCCATTTCCCCAAGCTCTCCCCATCCTCCCCTTCTCACTTCTCTCTCCCCATCTCCCCTTACCCCCATCCCAGCCTAACCCCAAGCTCTCAATTTTTGCTTGGCACTCTTGTCTACTTCCAATATCCAGGAGGATAACTACATGTTTCTCTTTGTGTTCACCTTCCTATTTAACTTCTTTAGGATCATAAATTATAGGCTCAATGTCCTTTATTTATGGCTAGAATCCACTAATGAGTGAGTACATACCATATTTATCTTTTGGGTCTGGGTTACCTCACTCAGGATAGTGTTTTCTATTTCCATCCATTTGCATGCAAAATTCAAGATGTCATTGTTTTTTACCGCTGAATAGTACTCTAATGCGTATATTCCACACTTTATCCATTCTTCTATTGAGGGGCTTCTAGGTTGTTTCCGGGTTTTGGCTATTACAAATAATGCTGCTATGAACATAGTTGAACAAATGCTTTTGTAGTATGATAGGGTATCTCTTGGGTATATTCCCAGGAGTGGTATTGCTGGATCCTGGGGTAGGTTGATCCTGAATTTCCTGAGAAACCACCACACTGATTTCCAAAGTGGTTGCACAAGTTTGCATTCCCACCAGTAATGGATGAGTGTTCCCCTTATTCCACATCCTCTCCAGAAAAGGCTATCATTGGTGTTTTTGATTTTAGCCATTCTGACAGGTGTAAGATGGTATCTCAAAGTTGTTTTAATTTGCATTTCCTTGATCACTAAGGAGGGTGAGCATGACCTTAAATGTCTTTTGGCCATTTGAACTTCTTCAGTTGAGAATTCTTTGTTCAGATCAGTACCCCATTTTTTAATTGGGTTAATTAGCATTTTAAAGTCTAGTTTCTTGAATTCTTTATATATTTTGGAGATCAGACCTTTGTCTGTTGTGGGGTTGGTGAAGATCTTCTCCCAATCAGTAGGTTGCCTTTTTGTCTTATTGACAGTGTCCTTTGCTTTATAGAAGCTTCTCAGTTTTAGGAGGTCCCATTTATTCAATGTTGCCCTTATTGTCTGTGCTACTGGGGTTATACGTAGGAAGTGGTCTCTTGTGCCCATATGTTGTAGACAATTTCCCACTTTCTCTTCTATCAGGTTCAGTGTGTTCAGATTGATATTGAGATTTTTAATCCATTTGGACTTGAGTTTTGTGAATGGTGATAGATATGGATCTATTTTCATTCTTCTACAGGTTGATATCCAGTTCTTCCAGCACCATTTGTTGAATATGCTTTCTTTCTTCCGTTGTATACTTTTAGCTCCTTTGTCAAAAATCAGGCGTTCATAGGTTTGAGGGTTAATATCTGGGTCTTCTATTTGATTCCATTGACCGACTTCTCTGTTTTTATGCCAATACCAAGCTGTTTTCAATACTGTAGCTCTGTAATAGAATTTGAAGTCAATGATGGTAATGCCTCCAGAAGTTCCTTTATTGTATAAGATTGTTTTGGTTATCCTGTTTTTTTTGATTTTCCATATAAAGTTGATTATTGTTCTCTCAAGGTCTATGAAGAATTTTAAACTCTTAAACACAGGAAAAGATGTTCATCTCAATAATCAGAGAATTTGAAGATGGTACTATTTTGATCTTTTTGACAGACATGAAATAATACTTAATAACATTCTACTGGTATGGTTCTGAGAAAAGGGACATTCTTTCTTTTTTATTATTGGTTTTTCAAGACAGAATTTTTCTGTAGCTTTTGGAGCCTGTTTTGGAACTAGCTTTTGTAGACCAAGCTGGCTTCAAACTCACAGAGATCTGCCTGCCTCTGCCTTCTGAGTGCTGGGTGCTGGGATTAAAGATATGTGCCACCAACACCCGGCTATGGGACATACTTTCTTATTTAATTATCAGTTGAATGTAATTGATACAGTCCTTATGAAGACAGTAAATCAAACAAACAATGCATTGAACTTTTCAACTAGTAATATCTTTTTTATTTACTTATTCTATAAATATCCTCTCATGTATAATGGACTTGTATGACATATCACTTAGTGTGGTCATACTTGTAATGCAAATAGTTAGAAAAGTCCACACCTCCCCTGACATTAAACAGGGTTTGCCCTTTTTCCCCAAGAAATGGCTTTGAATACTTGCATTCAGAGAGTTATCCTGCCTAGGTTTCCTGAGAAGCTAGTGCTACATACATCTTGGGGTTTTGCACTGGATAAATCTGAAATTTACATTGGTTTTTAGGCTGGTAAAGGAAAATATTGACATAATAGGATGCCATGAAGTTAAAACATTTTCAAGGGTTGGAGTTGTATTCTAAAATCTAAACATTGATAAAACTTATATAAAAGCTGTAAGGGGCAAACAGTAATAAACTCTTGGTAGAAGAAAAATAAAACCACATTATTCCTATTAGCCTATAAAGGTATATTTTTTTTGGTTTTTCAAGACAGGGTTTCATTGTGTAACTTTGGCTGTCCTGATACTCACTCTGTAGACTAAGCTGGCCTCGAATTCAGAGATCCACCTACCTCTGTCTGCCGTGTGCTGGGATCAAAGGTATGTGCCACCACTGCCTGGCAAGGGATAGCAAACTTTTGAATAATAAATAACAAAAATTAAGAATAGTTGTTACCATTTGAGGACTTCTAAAGTGAAGCTAGAAAAACCAAAGTTAAGAAAGAGATTTTTACTTTTTAATATTTGAGTGATATGTATTGACTTATTATTTAAAAGCTTAATTTTATAATTATACTATTCTGTAAATGAAAAGCCTAGAACACTCTGTTGATACCATTATAAATGAATGAGATTAACTGTGTTCAGATTCAAAAATAAACTCTGAACTTTTTATTTGAATGATTTACTGTAGGTCATGAGTTTGTGGCTTCCAACATTGTTAATTACCAAGCAAGTCAAGTTCAATTGGACTTAATTTTCTTGACAATAAAATAGGGAAAATTTCTTGACAGCTACTCTAATATGTTCAATGTATTTTGAAAAGATTAATCACTATTGATGATTTTAAAAACAACAAACATTTTGATGTTTTTAAATAACATGGAATTCAGCAAATTAAATGTTATATTATTTAAATACAGTTCATAGCAAAAGAGCCTATTGTAGTTATGATTTATGTTTTCCTGAACTAAAAGAAAAATAGACTAAATTTCTAAGTAGGACTGAATAATGTAATGATTTACCTAGAATAAGTTCAAATTAGGTAGAGATAAGATTTGCTATTTTTAAATACCCAAAATATTTAGCTGATTCTTCCTTTGACATTGACAGATACTATAAAGTAGGAACAAAGGGAAAATTAATTATTTCTCTATAGGCACATAAGGAAGACATGTCAATTTGTTGTGAATGTTGGTGTGTTTGCATGTGAGGGCATGAATAAATGCAGCGATTTGTCTTCAATTAATTATAGCAGCATTAATTCTCAACAAGAATGTCTGAGAGCTTTATCTTGATATCCTACTTTTTTCAAGAAAAGATTGATGGTCATAATTCCAGTTACTATTTTCCTAGGGTTCAACATTGCCCAGTGCTTTATCTCCCATTAGCATAAACCAATCCTATTTTCTATGGGAACAGTAGCAGTGAAGAGGACAAATCTTACTCTGTCCACATCTTTTCAGCCCATGAGCTGGTGAAATATGGGAATACTGTCCAATATCAGAGGTTTCCTCACTGGAAGAAGAATGCAAAATTTCTTTTGGTGAAATTTGTTATAAAATTTCCCCCCATATCCCATGGAGAGGATTTTCTAAATTGATATCATGCGAGTCCAGCACTGCACAGAAAGGCATGTGGGGTTCAGATTTGCTTGTTGTTTCCACAAGGTGTCTTCCAGTTACATTGATTATATTACCAGATTATCTGATGATTAAGGCCGTTAACAATCCACTCTTGAGTAGTCAACATAACAGTCTTTAGTTGCCTTGCAGTAACAATTAGAGAATGAAGTAATTTACCATAATTAGGTACTATAAGAAAAAAAGTAGCCACATTAAGGGAAGTTAAAAAGACTTCATTTTATGGATAGGGACGACTGTTAACAGAGCAATTTTTTGAATTACAAAGAAAATTATTGCACTTTTAATTTGCTCATTATTGAAAACACAGAAACAACAAATGGCTCTTGTTCAGAGTTTGCCCTATGTGGCTGTCGGCAAGTTTCTTAACCTTTCTCTGTTCCGGTTTCATCATCTAGAAGGCAAGGATAATAGTAGCTTCTGATGGGTAATTAATGTTTGCAATATACGTTGAAATCCTAGGAAAAAAGTATTCTTCAAATAAAAATATAGAATTTACATAAGACATTCATTGCAATAGGCTTATTAAAATTCAAAGCTAAGCAAGCCCTTCTATGCCTCAGTTTCTTTTTACTAAATAAGAACATTGATATATATATTTTTCATGTTTATGGAATGGTTTCAAGTTTCTAAACTATGCTTCCTGTTTTTGTGGACTTCTTGTATTGCTTAACTATCCAGGACTCTAATAAGCTAAAATTATCTACTTTATTGATAGATTTTGCTTTTTTTTTTTGCTTTTTTTAAATGCAGGCCTGGCCTAGGAGGGCAAGGCAGAATTTCTTTCTTTCTTTCTTTCTTTCTTTCTTTCTTTCTTTCTTTCTTTCTTTCTTTCCTTCTTCTTTCTTTCTTTCTTTTTTAACTTTTGGTTAGTTGGTTGAGATTATTTTTTTTTTACAGAGTTCTGATCATATCCACTTCCCAGATCTATTCTTTTTCCCTTCCCATCCAATATGTTTTCTTTTTTCCCCATCAAAATTAATTTGTTCTTCCCAAATAAGCTTGGGTGCATGGCCTTCCACTGGAGCTTGGCTAACTTATCCGGGGCTACACACTTAGAAAAAAAAAAACAATCTTCCGTTCACAGCAGCTAATGCTTTCCTATATCTCCTCAGCTAGAGAAGGGACTTTGTGTACAATTCCCCTCTTGATACCTGGATTTGGGTTGACTTGGACTTGCACAAGTCTTGTGCATGCTGTGACAACTGCTGAAAGTTCACACATGAATCTGCCTTGCTGTGTCATCAAGTCACCGTTTCTCTCTAGTCTTCCTTGCGTCTGGCTCTTACATTTTTTTCCATGCCCTCTTTGCCAATTACTCCTGAGCCTTTGGAAGAGGAAGTGCAGAATATGTTATCTTTAGGGAGGAAAATTCTGCAGTCTATTATTTTTGGTACCTTGGCCATTTGTGGGTCCCTGTGTTGATCATCATCTACTACAAACAGAAGCTTCTCCAATGAGGGTTGAGAGATGTCTTAATCAGTGTGTATAACGACGAGTCATTAGAAGTTTGTTTAAATGTTATGCCCATTTAGCAGAATAATAGTAGTATTCTTTCCTAGGGTCTCTTAAGCCATAAATTCTTGGCCTCATAATGCTACAAGGTATGGGCTTCTTCTCTGGAGGGAACCCTTAAATCCAATCAGAAAGTGGCTGGTTATGCCCATATGTTTGTGCCCTTTTATATGAATAAGCATCTCTTTGTAGGTCAGTCATTACTGTAACTTGTGTGGTTCACATTTGGGTGTGACTGATGTTTACTTTTCTCCTGTGGTAGCATACATGACATCTTCCTACACTAAAAATAGACTGTAGGGCTGATGCTTTCAGGTCGATTTTACAGCTTGATTTCTTTGTGTTTTATGACTCAGGTATGTGTTTTCAGCAATAGGGTCTTACTGTCAAATTCTGGAAGGAAACAAGTATTTCTTATGTAGACTTTTTTTATATACCTACAGACTGGGAGCTTGGTTATTTTTGGCCTTCGGTTAAAGCTAAGGGAGGAAGTACTATTGACTTTCTGAGCTGCAGCTAGATGGATTGTTTGTGATGTTCTAGAGGTAGACAGTCCATCTCAGTGACAATTTTCAAAGCATTGTAGGTATTGGGGTATCTGAATAGGCTGGTAGAGTAGACCTGTAGGAGTTCACATGTTAAGTAGTTCAGTGTTCAGCTCAACATGCTTCACATTTAAGGTAGCCCACACCCAGAAGAGGATTGAGATATTAATTTATGAAACCCGGTAGGAGACAGTAGGAACAGTAATCAAAACAGAAGCTTAGGGATCCATGTCACCATAAAAATATGGTTGAATTCAGGATGGAAAGATAAAATACAAACCAGAAAGGGAGAAAGAAAATATATCCCTGAAGAAATGGATCTTAGACATTTACAGACATGAACATGTAGTACTTATACGGTGAGGAATCGTTACTTTACAAGCCTTCTCATCTTTAATCTTCTCCAGAAATTTATGAGTTAGATGCTATAATTATCTCCATTTTATAGATGAAACCCAAGGAATACATAATTCACAAACTAGTAATTTGCAGCGCTAGAGTTTGGACTCAGGCACTGTAGCCCCAGAATTCAGGCAATGGCTGTCTCCTATGAATTTTTATTATTGTTTCTTAGTACCAAGACTTTAGAAAATGCAGAAGCTTTGGAGATCTTTAATGAGTCATTAGATTGAAAGGCTTTTCTAAATACAAAATAAACTGAATCAGACTGACTTTCCCTAATATAACCTTTTATTTTGCTCAGGACCTAAAGATAAATTGTGTTCTTTATTTGGGGTACCACTGAACTCAGGTTTGAGAAATAAAGGAAAGAAAAAAGCAGAGAATCACAAACAAGGCAAAGCATTTTCCCATGAATGCTGGAATTAGTATTCAATTCTGCTCTCTTGAGTTGCTTTGTACATGGGCTTCATAAGGTCAAACTGGTTCTACGAATTGTGGGTGATGTTTAGGATGTCGAAAGACCCATAGACCCATGTTAGAATAATAACTGAGCCCCAACTCAAAGTAAAAGTTGCTGTGTTTCAGCTCAATAAATCCTGATTGTTTACTCTGATCTAAAGCCAAGTACTGACTAATATCAATTCTCTTTAGTTAATGAGGCCAGGTAAGATCACAACCTCAGTTTGCCTGGGAAATGTTTATATACAAATCAAGAAAAACTTACCTGTTTCCTTTCAGAAATCTTGATGACTAGTTGGATTTATTTGAGCCAAAATTTATCAACTGAAACTTACAAAAAGAGTAAGTATGCTTGCACACACATTCTTATAATCTTATCATTTTGAAAATATTTTATTTGTTTATTTTTGTTTATTGTGCATTGGTGTTTTGTATATCTGGGTAGGGATGTTAGGGGTCCTGGAACTGGAGTTACAGACAACTGTGAGCCATCATGTAGGTGCAGGGAATTGAACCCAGGTCCTCTGAAGTAGTCAGTGCTCTTAAGCACTAAGCCATATCTCCAGCTCCCATATATAATCTTATTTAAGTAAGTTCTCGATTGAATATATAAATAGAAGTTATAAGCTGTGAAATCCCTTAGGTCATTGTAATGTTTGGAAACAAGAAGAGGGAAAAAGCTTTAAGTAGATCCTATTTCTGCTAGGTATGCAATGCAGGGCAGGGAGGCAGCTAGTTTTTAGTGTATGTCTAATTCTATATTGTATTTTATGCCAAATGGCTTCACTACAGTATTATTTATAAACCATGTGAAGGAATATTATTTTCCTCATTTATAGACATGAAAATAGAAGAAGAAGGGCAAGTAATTTGCTTGGTTTGTATATTCAGCTGTTGATAGTGAATCTAATCCCACAGTGGCTCCTGCTCCTCCTTTGCTTGGTGCTCCTTATATATTGTGAATATATATTGTGAATTTATAAATATATATTGCGAATATATATTGTGAATTTATAAATATATATTGTGAATATATATATACTGTGAAATATATATATATATATATATATATATATATATATATATATATATATATATACACACATGCTGTGGGAACTCCTTCAGCCAATTAGCCTTTAAGATACCAGCCCACTTTTTTGTGGTCTCTTATACCATGAATGAAGCTGTAGAGCCTGCATACACACTCTCTCTCTGCTTCTGGATTCGGTTCCTGTTTCCCATTCATGCACAGGGCTGTGATCTGTGAGTCTATCCCTGAATAAAGAACCCTTTATTATACTCAATTTTGAGCCAGTGTGGGATTACTTTATAACATCCATCATCATCTGGCACCCAACGTGTATAATGTCCATCAAAGAATAAATTTAAATGTTATTTACACGTATAACTTATTTAGAAGTGTCTTTTTTATCTAATCTATTCCACAATTGCTAGAGTCTATCTTCAAGGCTAATTATGTACAGACAATGATGATTCTGAATAATAATTTTAGTAGTCAGTAAGTGTACAAGATGCCAGAGAACGTAAGGACTTTGTGCGGGATCTTTCATTTGCTCTTTACAACGCCTGCCCCATCCATGACCTAGGTATAGAGATCATAGTTATTGAGGAAGTAAGCTCAGAAAGGTTGACTGACTTCTCAGGATCACACAGCTGGGTAGTATCAAAGACAGAAATAAAACCTCAGATCTGACTACAAAGCTCAAGTTCTTTGCTCCTACCTCCTCAGACTCTGGCAAAATATTTTTGATAGAACTTTACAACAGTGAAAAATCTATGCATTAAGTATTTCTAGGCAGCATTGCCTCCTCCAGTGGCTTTTAACCTGTGCATTACTGAATTAGAAACAATTCCTTAGTCTATAACTTGGTCCTTGGTTGAAGTCCATAAAGCAGTAGGATGGGGCTTGTGAGTAGTATTTTTCCTGTCCAAGTCCTTGAGTATGTTTTACTCCACTTGAAAGTTTTGATTGTCTCAGCTCTAAATTCAATGATTTTATATCTGGGTCACTTAAGGCATATTTACTGGTCACAAGAGATCCAGAATAGTACTTCCAGGAACAGAATTGAGATGGGAAGATGGTCATGGTAATTTTTATTTAAATACCTCTTAATGTGAAGGGCAGAAGCAGTATTTAAGAAGCCCTAAAGTAAAAAGAGGAAGTGAGGAGAATTTGTCACAAGTTTCTTAAGATCGTTGTAGAAAGGGACAGGACGCTCACTTAGCACTGCGAAGCTTGTAGCCTTGAATACATACACGAAGCTTAAAGGTTTCCATTTCACCCGACATTTCAAACTGCCCACACTTCATGCAAGCTTACGAGTGTCTCTCTTTGCAAAATGCAAAATCCTCTAAATGCTGGGCTTCTCTCTGCTCTTTGAAAGCCACCATTTTGTAAACTCGGAACTGTTGTTGATAGCCCTGCCAAGGAGACCAAAAGTAAAGAAGAATCTAGTCGAGGAAGCCATCCAGTCTCCCATGAATCTGCAGTCAAGAGGAGGCGGCTTTGGGAATGTTTTTAAGAAGGTTTCATAACTAGTTAATGGGTTCCAAAAATTAGAATAATTGGTGCTGTCTCGTCTGTTACTTATGTAAGAATTTCCTGTTCAGAGGACTCGTGCCATGAGAGATATGGGCGACATTAAGGGAAGGTTGCAAGTCTAGTTAACAAAACAAACTTGGTAAGGGAACTGTCAATAACAGGCACCAGCAAATATGTTACAGCTTGAGTCAGTCTGGAGCCAGGCTGCCTGCATGCTGTTCCTTTCTACAGATGGGGCAGCACTTGGCAAAGCTAACATGGATTTGGAATTTGAAGCTACATGGTGATTTCAGTATTTCATTTTCCTGCGAATCAATAAGGATGATTCAAAACCAAACCAGATGGCCACGCAGCTAGTGCAGAATATCAGCTACAGGCTAACCTTTTATTTTTCTTCAGAACATTACCTCTCACAACAACCTTCATTTCCAAAGTGTCTTAGATGCGGTAAAACACACTTCATTGCAAAGAGCCCGTAACACACTTCCCCCTGCTCCTTACTAGTCTATTGCCTGTCAGAGCTCAAAAAGCCAGAAAGCACTTGCAAAGGTTGAGCAGTTGATGATTGTCACAAGCTGGTTAAGAGGATATGGATTGTTGAGACTGTGCTTCACTGTCAGTTTTTAAATGTGACCATTTCCTAAAAAAACAGAAGACAAAACAAAGACAAGACAAAACAAAAAAATTCTGAGAAGGATCACCTTCCTGGACCTGGGGGGAGTTGGGAGGACCTTGGTCTTAGCAGAGAGTAGGGAACCCTGATGGCTCCTTGGCCTTGAGAGGGAGGGAGGGGAGGTATGGGTGGAGGAGAGGGGAGGGAAGGGGGAGAAGGAGGGGAGGGAAGGGGGAGGAGGAGGGGAGGAGATGGAAATTTTTAAATATAAAAAATAAACCATGAAAAAAAATTCTGAAGAAAGAATCAGGAAGAAGATAGTTCTAAAGTTAGGACAAGGGATGCTGAAAGATGCTAGTCGAAATACATTAACCAGAGAGGCATGCAATGGAGGTCCAGTTTTAGGGAGTCTTTCATGTCTCTTCTCTAAGAGTCTAAATGCCAGCTCCTCCATTCTCCCTTTATCGTTTCCCTTTCTATATTCTAGTATTTAATTTCAAAATACTTAGATATCATAGAAGAGTGACAAAAAAGGAAGTTCTCATCTATACCCCCCCCCCCCAGTTTTCCTTCTTACTAACATCTTTCGTAACCATGGTGAATGTATCAGAAATAAGAAATTAACATAGGTACATTTTTTATTAAGCAAGCTACAAACTGTAATTGCCTTTCATCAATCTTCCCACTAAAATTCCATTTCCATTTAGGATGGTACCCAGAAATTCATGATTTATTTCATCTTATATTTGCTTGCTTTATTCCAATCTGTGACTTTTTGAGGGTTGAGAAGTTTTTCTTTGTTTCAGATGACTTTGATAATTTTGAAGTGTTATCTCATGATTTGATATTTATAAAAAAGACTATAGAGGTCTCATTTTAATTCACATTTTATCATGGTATATGTGACAACTACTTTACCAAGTACTTTTTATTTAATTTCTGATCAGATCTTCTTAATCATAAAATAATTCACCTGTAAAGTGAGATGCTCTAGTAAGTTGCTAAGTTGCTAAATATTCAGACAAAAGAAAGGACTGTAGGCTGAATATGCTTTAGCCCAGCAATTCTCAACCTTTGGGTCACAAACCCCTTGACAAACCCTGCCTACAAACATACTTACATTATGATTCATAAGAGTACAATTATGAAGTAGTAAAAATATAATTTTATGGTTTGGCATCACCACAACATGAGAAACTGTATTAAAGGGTCATAGAATTAGGAAGGTTGAGAACTACTGCTTTAGCTCAAATTCTTGGAATAAGAACTATTTCTGATTTCAGAGTTTATATACATGTATTTGAGGTTATTTGTGTTGGTAATATTATCTTAAGGTGTGTTACTTTTGTTTATGTTGCATTTTTTTAATTCTTTGAAGCCACGATACTTTACCTGTCTAGAAAACCTGATAGTCTAATAAAGAATCAAATGGCGAATAGCAAGACAGGAGAAAGGATAGGTGGGACTGGCAGGCAGAGAGAATATATCAAAGGAGAAAACAGCGAGAGGGGGTTCAGAGTAGGAGCCTGAGAAGGAGGAAGACATCAGGGGCCAGGAACCCAGCTACACAGCAATGCATGGAGTAAGAGTAAAATTTAAAGAAGTAAGAGAATGGGAAAAACAGAGGACAAAGGATAGATGGGATAATATAAGTTAAGAAAAGTTGGCAAGAAACAAGCCCAAACTAAGGCCAGTCATTTATAAATAAGAATAAGACTCTGCATGTGATTCACTTGGGAGGTGGGTGATGGGTCCCCAAAAGAGTCCAAAGAGCATAATATCATATAACTACATATTTGGCCAAACCTTACTGGCCAGAAAATCTGAAATCCAAAATGCTCTAAACCCTGACAAATGTTGAGAACCAACATGGTAATCTAAAAGTTCAGGGTGTTCGAGGGATTTTTATTTCAAATGTTCAAAGTGGAGCTATGCAGCATTACACTTGTCTCCATGTGTGGTTTCAGGAAACTCTCATTCTTCCATTCATTCATTCGTTTAGTAGCAAGTATTGGATCTGCCACTGCTATAAGAGTATGCATGATTTTTATGATTTATCTATTCAGCTTATCTATTCAGCAAATATTTATTTATTTAGTGGTTTTTAAATCCAATGGTTCAGCTAGAACAAGGCAAGTGTGTAACTTGTTTAGATACACAATTAAAGTGCAGCAGTAAATAAGTATTTGTCAAAAAATGAGGCTAGAATATTACTAGAACATCAGTGCAAATGTACCAATAAGTTTTTCTTTGGTTAAGTGTGTATGTGCTTGCATACATGTATGTATGTATTCTGTAAATTAGAGAAAATAAGTGATATTTTATTTTTCCCTTTTATTATTCTCATTTATTCTCCCACTTCTCCCTTTAGAACACTTGCTTCCTCCTCATAATCTTATTTCTACTTTAATGCTTCATACATACACTGTGTACACTTATCATTTTAAATCCACCTACCTATTGTTGGATAGTTAGGTATGTTCGATATTTTGGTTACTGTCAATAGTGAGCCTAAATTGTGAATGTTCAAATGCCACTGTGGTGAGATGACTTAGATTCGCACATCATATGTAATATACAACATACTGTATAAGTCCACATATATAAATTTAATGCATGCAATACATAATATGCATGCATCACACATATATGTGCAAATATATGTATATATACACATGCATATTTAAATATATGTGAACTTACTATGCATAACCAGCTGTAAGTTTATATATATATATATATGTGTGTGTGTATGATACAACTGCTAGAGTTTTATCGTACAGCAGTTCTATTTTCATATTTTTTAGGAGTCCCCATACTGATTTGTTTTCTATTGACTGGACTAATTCTTAGTCCCACTAGAAGGGAACAAAGCTTCTGTTTCCACCCATACTTAACAATGTTTTTGGTTTTTTTTCTTTTTCTCTTTGATTCTTTCCTCTTTTTCTCTTTTTGAGCCAGAATCTTTGTATGTATCTCTATCTCTCCTGAAACTCATTATATAGAGCATGCTCACTTTGAACTCACACAGATCTGCTTGCCAAGTGTTGGGATTAAAGGCATGTGCCTTTGCTATTTTTTTTATTGATAATAGCCATTCTGATTGTAATGAGATGGAACTTCAATGTATTTTTAGTTTGAATTTTCCTGAACACTTAAAAAATGGTCATCTTTGCTTATTTCTTTGAGAACAATCTGCTCAGTACTTTAGCTTGTCTATTGACTAGAATGTTTTTGTTTGATGTTCAATTTTTGCAGCTCTTTATAGATTCTAAATATAAATCCTCCATCAGATGTCTATCTGGCAATGGTTTTTCTCCCATTTTGTAGGGCACCTCTTTAGTCTGGTGATCATTTCCTGTACTTTGCAGAGTATTTTTTAAGTTTTTATTTTATGATATAATTACATAATTTCTCCTGTCTCTTTACTTCCCCCAATCCCCCCATACTTCCCTCCTTGATATCTTTCAAATTTATGACTTTTGTTTTCATTGATTGTTATTACATTCATATATATGTACATTCTCTATATACACATATATGTATATTCCATATATATGCATGCACGCACATACACATGAACACAAATATATCACACACACACACAAACACACACACACACACATATATATATATATATATATATATATATCACCAGAATTGCCTTATGAGCAGTTTCCTGTTGTAGGTCACAGGGTTTGTAGTTGTCCTCTGGTATCTTCCAGAACCATGATTGCTTGTCAATAAGTGTAAAGCTTCTAGTTGGAAACAAGTACCATTTCTCCATGTTTACAAAGTTACATAAATGTTTTCATTAGCAATATGGCTTTACCATCTTATTGTGGCTAATCAATAACCTTGGCAACAGTTTGTGATGTTTTAGGCATCAGCCTATGAAGCCTCTTTTGTCTAATGACTAAGCAAGGTGTATCTCATTCTTGGTACTGGAGGTTTTGTTTGGTGGCATAAGCTATCTAGTCAGACCATTGTCTCCACCAATAAATGGTGGTTCCCTCTAAATTCCTTTCAGATATATAGATATAGCTAATCCAAGTATGTCACAAAAATGGGCGCATAAGTTGAGAGGTCACAGGAAGATAAGTAAGGATAAAAGTGAGAGTAATTAGACTAGATTATATGCATGTATAAAAGTGCCAAAAACCAAATCAGCCACGGAGATCAATTGTAGGATGAAATAAAACAAATCAGAGATTGTAATGTAAATTGATTTTATATGGCTCAAAGACTTTTCTAATTAGCTAACTAGTGCTCATAAAATGTAATTTTTAATACCAATAGCAATAACTATTATCTATATTATAATTTGAAATTAGGTATTGTGTTGATTCCAGGGTTTGTTTTCAGTTTAAGATTTCTTTTGGCTATTTGTGATTTTTTTCTTTATTGCCATGCTAATTTTAGGATTGCTTTGTTTAGTGAAGAATGTCACTGAAATTTCATGAAGAATCTCTCTGCATATGTATATCACCTTCACCAATTCATACAGTTTTATGTGATTAATGTATGAGCATGAAAATCTTCATGAATTTCTTTCTTTGTGTCTTAAAGATTTTATGGCAGATGACTTTTACCTCCTTGGACATATTTATTCTTAGCTATTTTACTTGACTGAAATAGTAATAGGCTCTCCCAATAAAGAAAATTCCAATACTAGATGGAATCACTGACAAATTTGACAGAATCTTTAAAGAAGAGCTAATGCTTGTCCACCTTCCAACATTACATAAAATCAAAACTCATTTTATGAAGACAATTATAATCTTGATATCAAAAAATAGATGAAAGATATATCAAAGAAATAAAACTATGGATCAATATCTTATATGAACATAGACTTAAAAAATTCTTAATAAATTTCTGGCACACCAAATTTAAGAACTTGTTAAAATTACCATATGATACATTGTTTTAACAACAGACCAACTTCTATTTATGTTGATGCAATGTGACGTTGGAGATAATATTCCTATCATGTTACTTTGATTACTTTATTCCAATTTCCCCATTTTTGTCATAATATTATTCATTTTTTATATTTGTCTTTCTGTGAAGTGTCTAAAATAATATTTGGAGGAGTTATACCATAATCTAATACATTCAATTGGATCAGGAAAAACAGAAAGCTATATCATGGCCAGGCATGTTTTGTTTCAAACATACAAGGATGTCTAAACATTCACAATTTAACAAATGTAATTCATTTCCCACATAGATATAAAGATTAAGGTCACATGATTTTCTCAATAGATGCAAAAAGTCTTTAGTGAAGTTGAGCATGTCTTCATGATAATTTCTATTTTGTCCCTAAATTTCCAGGCGTAGTTAAACCTATATTTTGAACTTGTGATAATAATTCTGTCTCTTCCTAATCAACTTAAGAATTAATCAGAAAATTCATGAAAGAGCCACCACTGCCAAAATTACATGATGTGGGAGAGTCTTCTGTTTGAGTTGATTTCATTGGCTAATAAAGAAACTGCCTGGCCCATTTGATTGGCCAGTCCTTAGGTGGGTGGAGTAGACAGAACAGGAAGAAGGAAGTGAGGTAGATGGCTCAGTCAGATGCTACGCCTCTCCTAAGTTAGACAGACTGCCATGCCTCTGCTCAGAGAGAGAGACGCGATGAAGCTCCAGCCCAAGATGGACGTACGCTAGAATCTACCTGGTAAGGCACCACTTTGTGGTGCTACACAGTTTATTAGATATGGGTTAGACAAGATGTGAGTAAGAGGCTGAAAATAATGGGCCAGGCAGTATTTAAAAGAATACAATTTGTGTGTTGTTATTTTGGGTTTTAAGCTAGCCGGTGGCCAGGAGCTGGGCGGCCAGGAGCTGGGCGGTGGGAAGCGGCCCAACAGCTCCTCACTACAATTACAAGCATCAAGAAGTTAAGTAATGAAAATAGTATTATCTTATTTCTTTATTGTTATTTATTATTCTTGTTGTTGCTGTTGGGATGATAGTCTAACTTTTCATTCTGGAATATATTCCAGAAAATACCACTTTTTCTTGACTACAGATGGTAAATATTATGTTTGTTTTTTAGGATTTTGCTATGTAGCTCTGGCTGCTTGCAACTCATTATGTAGACTAGGCTTACCTCAGACTCATAGAGCTCAACTTGCCCCTGCCTCATGAGTTCTAGAATGAAATCTTATATTTTTGGCGAGACTGGATTTTCTGCTCGAATATTCTTGTCTTGAGTAGTTCCTTATGAGGTTCTTTATTTGTTTTGTGGGATTGGTCTGCCTTTTCAGTAGGAGACATTTTCTTCAGTTTGACATTTTTTCTTCTAGATTAAAATGTCTTCTTATTTAGATTGTTGTACTTTAGGGTTGAGGTGAGATTAAATATATGCACATGCATGCGAATATATGCAGCCAACCACTTTGTTTATGTGTAGTACTGCCACAACAGACCTGAGGAGATTTCTTTAATTAAATTATTATTTTGAATGTAAAAAAATAGATGCAGCTTTTATTAAACTGGCTAGAGATGCTTATCATGAACTACAGGGATCACAAGCCAAAGTGCTAGAGCTGCCATTTATGAAAGCTGTTCCACTTTCTCACCTCTATTCATCCTCAGCCAAGTAACAAATTTTTATTTTGGCCTAAGCTTAATAGCTCTTGGTCTTGGCCCAGAGGCTAAATCCCATTGAAAGTTAGAATTAAATCCATTTACTTGTTTCTGAGTTACACAGAAGGGAAAAGAATATCATGCTTTGACTGAATTTTCCCAGTGGGTAAATCTTTGAAGATGCACTATCTGTCTGTAGTGTGGAAACAGTGTGCCCGAGCCAGTGATGTTCAGGATAAAAATAGGGCAAAGATATTTCATCCCCTTTTCAGAAATAAGAGTAAATACATTGAAAGTGACTTCTTCCCCTTACTTCATTGTAAAAGGTCAAAGAGAATCTCTTAAATAGTGGGTACAGACACTTTCAGCCTCTTATGAGTGGGCCAATAACGCTACCATTAGAGATTCTTGATTCTACCTATAAAAACTGGCCATGGGATATTTCATCTTATTAGACACAGCCTCCTATGTTTTCAGAAGATAAAGGTCAAAGAAATGGTTGATATCAGAAAAATAAGTATTGTTTAAACTAGTATATAAACATGTTTCTCAAAAATATGGTGTTGAATTTGCTTATTATGGGAGCACAATAAATTTTTTGGACATAGGAATGAATTATTACATAATATCACCATTAAATACATGTTCTGTGAGAGTAATTTCTATTATAATTAAGCTTTATTTTGAAATAAATTATCTACTTAAAATGTACATAATTTATGTGTAAATACATTGATTATTAACACATTGAAACATCTATAAAACTATTATTGATTTAATATATATGAATTGATATACTGTACACACTCTTATACATAATATTTATCAGAAGAGGGCAAATAACAACTGGGAAAAACACAGCCAACCAAGAGTAGAGTTCTGGAGCCCAGTCCCAACAGATTCATGTACAATAATTCTGTGCCTAACATGTAAGGATTATTGCAGAAGGAGACAAGAAGAGCCACAGGATCAGGAGTTTGCTGTGAGACTGCTTCTCCTAGGAATATGACAAGCTACACTCATAAGTCTCACCAATGTGACTGTCTCAACATGTGAACAAAGATGGCACTAATGAAGATGCTAAAGTTATCAGGGGAAAGTGAAGAAAGCCTCAACCCTATACAAAGAACTATAGGCAATTAAGGAATGCTGAGAGCAAGAGGAGTAGTCTGCCCCAGGGAGCAGCACATCACTGGTTATTCAATACTAAATGGTCATTTCTGAAAACATAACATATATGTAATATTATGTAGACTGAGCAGGTTGTATTTACTTATTTAGGAATACACACATATGATGAAAAGTTGGACATGATTTGAAAGAGAGAAAAGAGGGATATATGGGATGGTAGGGAGGGAGTAAAAGAAGAGGGAAATGATGTAACTATATTATAATCTCAAAAAATGAAAGAAATAATTTTAAAATATTCAAGATCAGCTTGGATGTGGATGCTAACAAAATTTTGTTGACATGTAGCAATTAATACACAATTTCTAACATGACATGTAAATAGATGGTATACAATTGAGTAAAATTATTTCTCTGAAATATGCTAGAAGACATTGAATTTTTCAAAATGAAATTATAAGCTTAAACTACGTGTGTGTGTGTGTGTGTGTGTGTGTGTGTGTGTGTGTGTGTGTAAGTGATGACTTACTGTTTCATTTGCAGAGAATAAGTGAGTTCAGGGTGCTCAGTTCTCAATGGGACACCTATGTCACACCACCTACTCCAAAGGCTTGGAGAAAGGGGAATGCTAATGCTGAAATGGATTTCCATTTATTACCTTTTGAAATTCAGGACGTTATTTTTTGGTACAGTCAGTAATTTATTTTAGTTCATGCATTTAACCTTTCACCTGATTTTCATTCTTTCTTGAAGTTTTATATACTCATCTGGGATCATGCCCTTCTGCCAGGAGAACTCTCTTTGGGATTTTTTTGTGTGTAATGTGTGAATCGAATGGTACAAGAAGACCTATTTTCCTTGTCTAGAAATGTCATCTTTATTCTGCCTTAAGTCTTCAATATGATTTTTCATTTTCTGTGTATAAATTAATTGTTTTTCTCATGATATTGAAAACATTATTTCCTCATTTTCTGGTTTATACCATTTACTGAAGAAGCTGACTTTCAAACTTAAAAAAAGAATAATGTTGTATTCTGCTTACATTTTTATTGCTTTTATGATTATCCTTTCCTAGGTTGGTAAGATGACTCAATGAGTAAAGATGCTCACCACCAAGCCTGAAGACCTGATTTCAAATTTTGGTCTCTGGAATCCAGGAGAGAACCAAAATAGGTTGACTTCTGATATACACATGTGCACTCAAGCTCATACACACACATTATATAAATAAGTAAATAAATAATGAAAAGTGATATTTTAAAGATTTTATTCTATTTTGATTTTTCATAGTTTTATTATTATATCCCTGGATGTGTATTTCTTTGTATGTTATTCACTTAGTGTTTGTAACCCATCTTGAATCTTTAACCATCTTTAGAAGAATTGACTTTTATTTCTTTATATATTTATTCTGCCCAAATCTCTTTATGCTCTTTTTTTATGAGGCAAAAATTAAAAGTTTTTGTTTTTTAAGGAAATTTTAGTGGTTAAAGAAAAGATACTTAGAAAAATCAGACATATGCTATTTTTCACTAATCATAGTTATGCCTCAGTATCTTTCTAACTAATTTATCTGATGGTGCAGTACTTCTCTTTAATTTCTGTTAAAGTCCATTTTATTAGATAGTAGATATTCCAAATGGAAGGCTATATATTAGTGTCTCTCAAGATTCCTATTGCCACAACCCTGTAACACAGCCCCTCATGTTATCATGATCCCAACCAGAAAATTATTTTTGTTGCTACTTCATAGCTGTAATTTTTCAACTGTCATGTATCATAATGTAAATGTCTGTGCTTTTTTATGGCCTTGGGCCACCCCTATGACAGGGTCATTCAACCTCAAAGGGGTGACGACTCATAGGTTGAGAACAGTTGTCATAGAGTTCCTACATAGTGTGATATTTTTCTACAGACAAAAAATTTAAATCTTCTGACAAGTGACTGATGTTGAATCAAATTTTGATTTCCAACTTTGATAACTTTTTCCTGGGATAATTCTCCCAAAGCATCTTGATGAAATATAGGGAGACCATTATATCACATCCTCCACTTAGGATCTCTAACTCCAAAGTTTTCTGACAAGACCCACTAAGTAAACAATAAAATTATTGAGTGTTCCTATTGATTTCTGATTTGCTTTGTTTTTAGCTCTCTAGTCTACAATTCAGCTTTTGATTTTACTTGCATTTTATTTAAGTTCTCTATTTTTTCAAAAACTTGGTTTACTACATGCTGATATGTCATTGTTAGAAACAGAAGTCAAAACTTGTAATTAAGTGACATTTTAATTGCTTAAAATGTGCAATATTCTTAGAGAAATGGTAATTGAATAATTGTTTAGTGAGTAATTGGGATGATCTGGCTCTAAGTTTGTTATTTTTGATGGTATTTTACCAAATAAAAGCTATGCCAAATACGAATGTCATATTAATGCAACCCAAGTTTCATAATTAGATAATTAAAATTTACATAATGTACAATCTCTCAAACTTTCTAACATTGTCATACTAAATTTATGATGGCAAAGTTCTGCTTAAATAGTTGTGCAAATAGAGTCCGATTATCACCTTATTTTGACACATGAGCAATAATTGATCTTGCTGAACCCTTTACCATTTTCTGGATTTAAAAAAAATTGCATTTATTTTGCTTCAAATGAATTTAAATGTTAACAGTTCAGAATGTTCACTTATGTACAAATGGTTATATTAAAGATTGTAAACAAGTTAGTAGATGCAGTCACTATGACTGCAAACACAAATGCTTTTACTTTTTCTTCAATTTGCTATTGTCAATAAGGGATTTGAATTTGAAGTTTAATAAGTAATCCTTTAGTTGTTGGCAATTAAAATTAAACCCAAAGCTAATTTCGGCCAGAAGGACTTTATTTGCTTGCATCTTAGTCAGCTCAGGTTACTATAACAAATTATCATAGCTTAGGTAGCTGAAACAGCAATATTTAGCTCTGATAACTCTGGAGGATAAGAACCTAAGTAAAATTGCCAGGATATTCAGTGTTTGTAGATGTCCTGCTTCCTGGATTGTGGAAATCCATTTTTCCTTTGTGTTTTCAGAAGATAAAAAGCATATAGGAGCTCACTGAATGTTTTTTTATAAAGATCCTGATCTTTCCACATCTGTGGCCTAATTATCCCCCACAGGTCCCATCTCCAAATACTATTACACTAGGTATTGGGACCTTAACTCATGAAATCTAATAGTGGACCCTGGCTTGAGGTTCTTCAGGCTCAATGTACTCATATTATGTTGTTGAGTCTCCCTGGTTTATTATTTTTTTTTTTGGTTTTTGAATATGTTTTGATTTTTAGAACAGCTCCTTGACTTCTTTAGTCATGGTTTTGCTACACAGCTAGAAATGTGGCCCTCATGCTACTTGAATAGGTTGGGTAATTTAAACAAAGACATTTTTTCTTTTATTCCTGTATCATATATTATAGAAAGACACTTGGTAATCCAAATAGAACAACAACCTTACTCTTCTACTGTCAAAACTGGTTTGAGTACTGAGAATAAGTGACTGTAAGTACTCACTCAGCTTGAAATGGGATGTCTTTATTAATCCCTGTGCCAAGGCTCGGAGGTCATTAAGGAACAAAAGGTAGAAAGTTATAAGGAAGACTACTGTGAAATGCTATCTACTCAACATGATGTAGACTCTTGTGCTCAGAGCAGCTATGCTTACCTGCACATGTCAAACTAGCCAATATTCTTTAATTATTTTTTTCATTTATTTTACATGCCAACCATAGTTTCTCCTCCCTCCTTTCCTCCTGTTTCCCTCACACAGCTCCTATCTACCCCTCTCCCCATCCACTCCTCCTCTGTCTCCATTCAGAAAGGGGCAGATCTCCCATGGGCATGAACAAACCATGGCACATCAAGTTGAAGCTCCTCCTCCTACATCAAGGCTAGGTGAATGTAATCCAGCATAGGGAACAGGTTCCCAAAAGCCACCTAAGAGTCAGGGACAGATCCTGTTCTCACTGTTAGGAACCATACAAACAGATCAAGCTACACAACTGGCACACATATGCAGAGGTCCTAGGCTGGTCCCATGTAGGCTCCCTAGCTGTGAGCTGTCAGTCTAAAGTTTATGAGCTTCCATGAGCTCAGGTCAGCTGTCTCCGTCAGTTTCCCCATCATGACCTTGACTCCCTGACTGACACAATCCCTATTCACTTTCTTCAACAAGACTTCCAGAGTTTGACCCAGTGTTTGGCTATGGATCTCTGCATCTGCTTCCATCATTTACTGGATGAAAGTTTTATGATGACAATTAGGGTTGTCACCAATCTGATTACAGGAGAAGGCTAGTTCAGGCATCCTCTCTACTATTGCTAAGAATCTTAGCTGGGGTCATCTTTGTGGATTCCTGGGAGTTTCCCTAGCATCAGGTTTCTCCCTAATCCTGAAATGCCACCCACAACCAAGAGGTCTCTTTGATTACTCCCCACCCTGCCCCAAGTTGCCTTCTGCACCCAGCCCATCCAACCTCATGTTCCCATCTCCCCATCTCACCCCCACTGCCCCTGCCCCCCAGTATATTCACTCTTCTATTTCCCCTTCCCAGGGAATCCCATGCATAACTCTTTGGGCCCTCCTTGTTATCTAGCCTCTTTGGGGCTGTGGATTGTAGGTTGGTTATTCTTAATATCCACTTATAAATGAGTACATACCATGTTTGTCTTTCTGTGTCCTGGCTACCTCAGTCAGAATGATTTTTTTCTAGTTGCATCAATTTGCCTGCAAATTCCATGAGGTCATTGTTCTGTACAGTTGAGTAGTACTCCATTGTGTAAATGGACCACATTTTCCTTATCCATTCTTCAGTTGAGGGGCATCTAAATCTAGGTTGTTCCAGGTTCAAGCCAGTCAATATAATTGATGGAGGCGGGTCTTCTATCAATCTGTTGATTTCATTGGTTAATTAATAAAGAAACTGCCTGGCCCATTTGATTGGCCAGCCCTTAGGTGGGTGGAGTAGACAGAACAGGAAGAAGGAAGTGAGGTAGATGGCTCAGTCAGATGCCACGCTTCTCCTAAGTAAGACAGACCACCATGCCTCTCCTCAGTGAGAGAGACGCGATGAAGCTCCAGCCCAAGATGGACGTATGCTAGAAACTAAACGGTAAGGCACCACTTCATGGTGCTACACAGATTATTAGATATGGGTTAATCAAGATGTGAGTAAGAGGCTGAAAATAATGGGCCAGGCAGTATTTAAAAGAATACAATTTGTGTGATGTTATTTTGGGTTTTAAGCTAGCCGGTGGCCGAGAGCAGGGCGGCGGGAAGCTGCCTGCAGCTCCACACTACATATAATTTTAACACAGATATGTAGATGTGTAGAAGCTCTTGAGACCTACCCTTTATTGAGATATATTTTCAGTGGATAGCTGCCTTGAAAGGATAAATCATTCTTAATTGGGGTTAATGCCTCTTGTAGGTTTCTCATTCTCCAATAGATGGCCCTATGTACTAATTGGACTTACATTATTTTTTAAAAGCTAACATGAAGGTGGGAAGAGGATATATTTGTTGCATGTGCCTGAAGTTGGAGAGAGGAAACGTTGGGTGGATATGATCTTTTTCATTTTAGACATGCATGAAATTATCAAAGAATGAAGTAAAGGAAAAATTTCTCTTTTATTTGCATATCACATATTCTAAAAAGAATCTTGAAGAGTTTGTGTCATAACTAACCATAGATCTATAAAGGTATGGTATTATAATTGACTGAGTTCTAGTACCACAGCAATCTTTGTGGTCAGAGTCAGGTCATTGTGATTGACACCCTCAGCATGACTGTCTAGGAACTGTAAGCTACTGTTTGGACATTTTGTTGCCGATATTTTACAGAAGAATAAGTCCTGAAGAACTAATGATTATCGAGGAGTCACATGGCAGTGTGGTCAATCTAAAGAGATGCTCAGAAATCTTGTATGTTTTATCCTTGCATTTTCTGATATGAACGTATTTTAGTGATTCTTAATGTGCTCAAACTTTGAAATCATTTCCTTTCCATTATGTAGCTCTGCTTTAAGAATTTTGGTCTAAATATATTTTAGAAATAAAGAAAATTTAGTGAGAAAAGCCTACACTCTGCTCATCCAGACTGACTTGGTATCCAAATCTTGATTTTGACATTGCCTGTCATACATTTTCACTGTCATTTCCTTTTTAGCTCTTCACTTCACTGTGTTCGCCCTCATAGTCTAATTTACCCTCTCCCAGTAATTCCTGTTTGGGGATTAGCTACAGTTTGTTTCACAAAGGCAGTGAATAAAACTTTCATCTAGGCATATTATTCTTTAGTTTGTCAGTATTCTTTTTACATTGCAAATTTGTCTTTGGGTATTCATGGAGGATTAATTTAAGAATCTCTCACATATACCAAATTTTGTGTGTACCCAAGTAACTTATATGAAATGATAGTATAAATACAATACCTTTGTAAATGATGAACCTATATTCTCCTTTATTTTTATTCTTAAAGTTTTATTATTTGTTGATATGTGTGTATGTTTGTGTGTATGTGCTTGTGGAGTCCATTTTTTTTCCGTTTTAAATTCTCAGTTGTTGGTGAGAGGGAAGGATTGTGCCAGGGAGGGCTAAATCTTAAGATCACACATATTCTGGAGGAGGGGAAGTTGAGAGATGATTAAGAAATAAAAGATAACTAAAAAGTATATATTTTGTACAACCCACCAAATGATTGCAAATATCATAAATCACAGGTTTCTTTGTTTCTTTTCTTTTCAAATTCTTCAGATGAACTCTCACATATTCCAAGTTGGCTTTGAATCATCCAAAGAGAATAACCTTCACATGTTAAACATCTTGTCTCCATCTCCTAATTCCTGGGATTACAGGCATGTGCCACCATTTCTGGCTGATATATTTGTTGACAATTGAGAATCATATTCTCTTATTGGAATATAAGGCACAAAGATAAAGTAACTGATGTAAGATTTGTAATTTTTGATGTTAGAAATGGTATACAAACTTTTAGGTAAGTTTGACTCCCAAGCCTATGTTCTTTTCAAGGAAACACATAATAGGGCAAAGTTTAGTTGTAGTGGTGAGAGGCTACAATGTTAGCTAGCACAAGCCTTCTTCCTTCAGAGAAACTAAATCCTCAGGAGCATTTGAAATTCATCATGCTCATCCAAAGAATAATTAACCAGTCTCTCAAATTCAATTTGCCATAGGAACACTTATTGTACAAGGCACCGGTACCAGCAACCCAAGTAACAGACAGTCCCAATCAAGAGAAAGTTCAAAACCAGACAGAAATTGGATGAGTGGGTAGAGTTTTAGACTAAGTATGGGAGAGAGGGGATTCTAAAATTCTTGCTCCCTGTATTTGCTCTTAAACATGAGGGAATATGATTCATAGGTGGGCACACACTACAGATTTACAGGAGTGGAGCACATAATAACCGAGAGAAGCAGGAAAAAGTCCAGAAAAAAAAACATAAAAAGTAGCAGGTGAATGTTCTGGAAAGTAGTCATTAAGGTTGTGGGGGTCCTAAGACTTGCAGATCACTAATTAAAAGCTGCCAAGTATCCTATCCCCCAGGTCAAACCTTGTGAATGGGAGATGGGAAAGCAGCTCCGCCAAGGCTTTGAACTCACCAGGAATCCAATACAAAAGAGTGACAAGTAAGTCTAGTTCCTAAAATAGCAGTTGCTGCCAGTCGTCAATGAACAGTTTTCCAGCTTGCCCAATGTAAATGGGATTGTTAATCCGTTCATTGTCTTCTTAGCCACACCCACAGATCAGTACTGCCATCAGTCTTCTTAACCACCGAGCTCTGGCAACTCATAAAAGGAATTTTCCAAGCACTTTCCTTTAGTGCTTTAACTGTCACAGCGCAGAAACAATGTGCTGGTTCCCTCTGCACCTGGAAGCTATGGGTGGGAGCTGGATTTTTACTAGACTTTAATGACTAATGCACACCTGCACATTCTTTTGTTCCTATTGGCAAGAGCAGCATTTCAGAAAACGGCTTGAAAAGAGTGTTGTCAAGAAGTTTGGGCAACAATTCCTACAAGGGCTTTGCTTTCTTCTGGACTGAAATTAATGACATGTTGTAGGATTTTAGAATGAGAATCTCTTTTTTATAACTTGATTTTTTTTACATTTTATTTAGTAGATTTTGCTTGGAGAATCAAACACAAATTTTAGTCTTTTGCTTTTTTATGAGAATAGACCCAAGAATGCATGTCTCTTCTTTTTAGCTTTTGTGTTACCTAATTTGAATAACTTGACTCTTATTTTTACATTTTAATGTTATTTACTAAGAAGTAACCCTGCTAATCCAATCATGTTAATATTTACAAATCTCTATGCCTTCACAAGGAGGTAAAATCAGTCAGTTATTCCTAAGAGGAGATTTTTAAGGCCAGAAGAGTCTAGATCTGTGGAATGGAGGAAGTGAAAGGAGAAATGTAGGAATTGAAGAAAGTGATCACAGTGTTCATTGACATGTCTAGTCCTTAGGAGTCAATCTTGGTGTCCAGCAGATTTCCAATGAATATTCTCTTGCACATTATGGTTATTGACTGTCATAGTCAATAACCTAGAGATGGAGAATTTTGTTTTTAGGACATGGACTGTCAGAGGGATCAGATAAAAGAATCCAAGCAGCAAATCAAGCCCAAGAAAACCAATGGTCAGGAAAAGAGTTTGGTGAATATCCAGGTGATTAGACAAGATCAAGTATATAATTTGTAGAGAAATGGTATAGGGTATTCAAAGTGCTTGCTATTTCCAAGACAATGGAGAATGAAATAATTTTATAGGCATGGGTTCCAGTTATAGTTCCTGAATAATATTGGGATAAATTGAAAAGATAAAGCAAAGGTTCATACCAGAGGTAGCAGGCTCATAACTGTAAATTGGTAAATGTATTACATTCAGGGTCAGCTTTTGCTTGGTCTGCAGAGTGTTTTGAAAGCACTATCACTAGGCAGATGGCATAGTTGGTTGTGGTAGAAGGCTCTTTGCACCTATTGTCCTGTATCAGAACAGCTTCACACATTTGTTATTCTTGCCTGGCTCATGTTAGATGTTTAAGTTTGCTGTTCCTGGTGGAAGTCATCTATCTGCTTGGCACTCTATCTCTACATCCTTTTGGTTCCTATGGCCATTTAGTTCCAAGCACCAGAAATGATTTAGCCCTAGTCTCTGGGATGATCAAAACAGTTTTTAATCAAAAGAGATATGGAAAAGTTTAGTCTAATTCTTCTGAACTTTAGCAACACAATGTTCTGTTCATCTCATTTGTGGTTTTGTTCCACTAATAGGACTCTCCCTCTTTCCCTATAATTAAACTCATTCTTTATACATAGCTCTAAGTACCTGCCTCCTTACCTTGTTTACTGGCATAAAAATTCTGTGTTGGCATTCTGTCTTGTATCATATTCTATTCAGAGATATGCAACTGAAAAATCTTATTTAGGAAGTAAATTTATTTGAATTTAGGTAGAACTTCTGCTCATTTTAGTCTTTTTAAGCCACCTCCTAATATTAACCTATTTGATCCAAGAAAATGTATAATGTAGTGATTTATTGATATTATTTACAAAGTCATTAGTAAATACTACCAATATTTTGAAAAGACTGTCTTACAACATGAAAAGCCTAAAACGTGGGGAACTAGAGGGAAAATAAAGTGAAGGAGAGAAGGTAATGGCAAATTACATGTGGATATGTAAACACTCTCCTGTTATACACATCTGTAAAAATAAAGCATCATTAGAAAATTAAAATTGAAATGATTTTAAAAGTTTATACTATAGTCATTGATGCTTTTCTGCTGACAGTTCTTATTTATTTCCATTTCTGGATCCATTGTAGGATTGTACTTCCTGGCTTTCTTGTAGTTTAGTAGAGCCATGTAATTAAGTTTGGCATATGGGGTTGTGTACAGAAGTGACAATGTCTCATTTCTGAGCCAGAAGACCAGAACATTTAATTGCCTTGGTGAGATGCTTCCTGCCTTTCTTTTCTTCAGCCTCTGAGGCCAGACATGTTTAAAGTGGTGGCTGCTTTATCCATCCAAATCCTAGGAAGATTTCTGGACAGTTCTAATGAGAGTTCCCTTCAACTACCACCATCCCCACCAGCATGACCAGCAAATGCATACTTTTAGTTTAATTTTTAATTTTTTTATTAATCAGTGAATTTTTTCTCAGTCTGATCACAGTTTTTCTTCCCTTTCACCTCTCCTCCCAGTCCTTCCCCAATCTCCCCTCTGGAATACACTTCCTCTTCCTTCCATTTAGAAAAGTGTAGGTCTTCTATGTGGCACCACCTCTCCTATTGAGTCAGGATGAGACAATCCAGGAGGAAGAAAGGGTCCCTTGAGCAGACAACAGAGTCAGAGACAGGTCCTGATCCCTCTGCCAGGGGTCCCACAAAAAAATCAAGCCACACAACTATAACACATATGCAGAGGACCCAAATCAATTCCATGGAAGTTCTCTGGTTGGCACTTGAGTCTCTGTGAGTCCCCATAAGTCCAGGACAGTTGACTTTGTTTTCCTGTGTTGTTCTGGTTCCTCTGGCTCAACATAATCCTTCCTCCCACTCATTCACAGGACTTCCCAAGGTCCACCTAATGTTTGGCTGTGGGTCTCTGCATCCAGTAGCTTGACAAAGCTTCTCTGATGACAATTGGACTATGAAGATTAGGAATCATTTCATTAACTTTTATTTTCCTTTTTCAGTCATATTTGGCTGTATCCTAGGTCTCTGGGATGTCCAGTTCCTGGGTCCTGGCCCTCCTGGCAGTGTTAGGGGTGGGCTCCTTCTCATGGTATAGATCTCAAGCTGGACCAGTTGTTGGTTGGCCACTCCCATAATTTCTGTGTGACTTTTGTTCCAGCATATCTTGCAGACAAGGCAAATTTTAGGTCAGAGTTTATATAGCTGTGTGGGGACCCAATCCCTCTACTAGAAGTCTTTTTTTATAAGAAATGGCTATTTCTGGTTCCATATCTCCCATTTCTAGGAATCTGTCTTAGCTAGAGTCACCCTCATAAATTCCTGGGATTATCCATTGCACAAGGGTTTTAGCTCATCTCAGAAATGCCTCTGTTCCCATTGTCTCTCCTAATACTCTCTTCTTCCATCCTCCCCTCAACTGATCTCTCCTGTTCTCATGACCATGTCCCTTTCCAGACCTTTCTCCCCATCTTCTATATTTGTTGTTTTAAGCCATTGACATTCTAGTATTTTCTTTGTTACTCCCATCACAACATAATTTACCTACCTTAATTGTTTATACATATCTTGGATTCTGGTGTTCTCTTCAGGTTTCTCAGAAGAAATGTCTTATTTTTCTTAGTAATGGATAATAGTCTGACCAATGAGAATCTCTAACTCAAACAAAGGAGGATAGAGGTTATGTGACATTATCCATGGTTCTCCTCTGACCTCCATATGCGTATGCTCTCGTGTATGCTCATGCACAGACAAAAAGCTCATCTCCACACAACAACACACACACACACACACACACACACAACAAACTTAAACAAACTTAAAAACAAACTTAAAAAGGAAATGTTTAAAATCTTCGTGAGTATTGCTGATTTTGAGAATATGACTCACTACTTTCAGGTGCTCCCTCTGAAGGCTCTTAAACATGCACTGACCAAGGGCTGCTTGTTGATGATATTATGGCAGGGATTTTGAAGTTGGATATTTTCTATATAAATGGGCTTTAATATGCCAGTGGACAGAAGGAGTGAAACATTATGATCATACATTTTTAAACTGCTAATAGGAAATATTTTGGATTAGATAAAAAATCTAGCTAAAACAGGCAAGCTAGAAAGCTATAGTCTCACCCTATTTTTGCTTATTTCTTCACTTCTCACTAACATATTACTTCTACCCAATTGTTTTTTGTTTCACTTCTATCAAGAGTGTGTATTCCATATCATATTCAATATACTGATGTTTTATAGTTAATGATGTCATTCATCTTGGGAAAAATCACCAAATACCAAAAATGGCTATAAGTTTTTGGTTGATTTAAAAATCACTGTATAAAATTAGATTATTTCATCTAGCTAACATTTATAAAAAAACTACAAGAAAGTCTAAATGCAAGGGATTCACTGTAGATGGGAGCGGTGGGCTGCTTCCCGTCACCAGGCTAACTTTACCCGAAATAATTACACGGAAACTGTATTCATTTAAACACTGCTTGGCCCATTAGTTTTAGTCTCTTATTAGCTAATTCTCATATCTTGCTTTAACCCATATTTAGTAATCTGTGTAGCACCACGAGGTGGTGTCTTACCAGGAAGGATCTTAGCCTGTGTCCATCTTGGAGAGGAGAGCCTGAAGCGTCTGCCTGACTCTGCTTTCTTTCTCCCACAATTCTGTTCTGTCTTCCCCACCTACCTATGTTCTGACCTATCAGGCCAAGAAGTTTCTTTATTAATTAACCAATGAAAGTAACACATAGACAGGTGACCCTCCTCCATCAATTCACTTTCTTTTCCATTTCTGTGTGAGCCTAAAGAAAAGTTTAGTAACTTAATTTTTAAGATAAATTATTATTATAGAAAGTAGGGATAAGAATTTTTTTAAAAAAATTACTATTGATACAAACACCAAATATCATGCAGCTTTTCTATCTCTTTAAATAAAAACTCCTAGTATAGTATGTTTTAGGACTTTATTCTATCATGTGAAGCATATATTTATTTAGCTGATCCCCTTATGACCACAATAATAGGTTGTGTCTAAATTTCCTATAATATCAAACACTATAATCGACAGCTTTATAGTTAATCTTTTCCCATTTTGCACTTTCATATTTCCTTGGGACATAGTTCTAGAAGATATATTGCTGGGACCAAGAGCATATACACTGTTAAGTGTTTTGATGCATTTCGGAAGGTTATAACACTCCTTTCTGGCAGTTTACATTTCCTCCAGCTGTGAATAACAGTTCTTATTTCTTTGTACCTTTACAGATACTGGCTATAATAATTTAAAAATATGTGCCAATTTGAAAGGCAAAAGCCACAGATTTTATACTTTAACAGTAAGACTCCTTGAAAGAAAAAAGAATAAGATTACTTATGCAGTGTGTGCTTAAATGGAGCTATATTTTAGGGTCTAGAAGTGGTTAATTTCTCACCTAACTCTTCATTTTAAATTTCCTACAGAGCTTTGTTTTATGTAATGCCATCTATCATAACTAGAGATGTGCTACATACAGTAACTTACCAATCATTCAAGTCCTAGTAAATATGTAATATTTGCAATTTGTGTCTATTGCACATATTTATCTATTTACTCTATTTTCATCATCTGTAGGGAAACAGCTATTTTTGCCTCGGTAGCATCATTACAAAGAGAGATAAGTTATCGGGTTTCACCTGTTTGTTTCCCTTTTCCTGATTTACTGCAGAATATGATCATTTGATTTGTGAAGTAATGATGCTGAATGAGGAATCAGAAATATGGCAAGGAAAATATTTTTTTTAATGGGAAGCTGTTTTTATTGTTTCACCACTTGGAAAGGTAAAGTATTCATGAGGGAAGAGTATGTCATCATAAAACTGAGTTAGATAATAGGCAATAAGGCATAACATCATTTCCTAACCTCTTGGATAAAACTTGAAAAAAATCTTTGAGAGCCAATTACACAGAACAATATATCACTAGGGTGTGCATTCTCTTTAGATGCTTTGTGATTTTCCATAACTGGCAAGCATATTGCTTGGTGGAATTAAAGATACACAGGAGCTCTTTCTAGCTTGGCATTCTCTGGCTTGTATTGGCTCAGCTGTTGGCTTTTGGCTTTTGTGCTTTTACAGATCATTTCTCTGAAAGAGGAAAGGAAAAAGAAAGTCAACTTGTTTTCACACCCGCCACTAATAACATCCACTGATAAAATACTGGGGTGTGAAACTACCATTCTGTTTTTTGGCAAGTGCAGGTTTTGAAGAATCGCTAATACTTATAACAATAGGCTAGTGGCTTTGTTTCCACGATCAATACATAATGGTTTTGTTGTAAATCAATTTCTCATCTATTGTATTAACTCATATTTAATTACTTACAAAGAGAAAACACCTACTAAGGAAAGCACCTAATTCACAAGAAAAATTGGGTTAAAATTTCAAGCCTGATATCGTTAGATGATTTAGACAACATTATATCTGTAAATCACAGCTGAAATCACCTTTGAATTGATTTGATTTACATGTTATGGATTACTACTTTAACTATGCAAAGATGTGTTACATTTGTTTATGATGCATTTGTTTATTTATGTAGAGATGTTGCTGTTTTGCCTTGCCTGCCTAAGGCATCTGATTGCTCTAATAAAAAACTAAACAGCCAATACCTAGGCAGTAGAAGGATATGCAGGCTGGCAGGCAGAAAGAATAAGTGTAAGGAGGAGTTTAGGCTGGAGAGAACGGAGAAAATGAGAGAAAAAGAGAGGGAGATGCCTAAGGTCAGCCAGCCAGGTAGCCGCCAGCCAACCAGACACTGAGGAAACACTGAAAGCAGGGCAAATAGTATTAAAGAAAGGTAAAGTGTCCAGAGGCAAAACATAGCTGAAGAGAAACAGGTTAAATTAGGAGCTAGTGGGACAAGTATAAAATAAGGTTGAGCATTCATAATTAAAAATAAGTCTTTGTGTCTTGATTTAGGGCCTGGAAGCTGAGAAAGCCTGTTACATTTACATTTTTGAAATTCTATGGTGTGTGAATTAATTTAATGTCCATGTGATTGTAATAATTAGTTGTTCTTTGGTGGCTTTCATTTTCTTCTTTAAATAATATTTGTACATGTTTCATAGATATAATAATATGGAATAATTACATTTTCCAACTTTTGATTTCTAGTTTTGAGTCCTATATGCATCTTTTATTTGTATAGTGGTTAATTTTATGCATCAACCTGAGATGTCATGGAGTATCAAGATACTTTGTCAAATATTTTGTTGTGTCTGAGAGGACATTTTTGGATGAGCTTAATTCTTGAGTTGGTAGAGTCTGTAAAACAGTTTGCCCTTCCTAATGTGGTAGGCATCTTACAATGAATTTAAGGCCTAAATATAACAATAAAATCTAGTTCTTCACAAATAGGAATAAATTACTCTTGTCTGACCAAAGACATTAGTTCTGTTCTTCATTTCTGACTCAAATTTTAACCGAAATTCTTCCTATCCAGCCTGCCATCTTTAGCCCACTGCTAACTCTTGTACTGCTAACTCTTCTGAGGCTCCAGCTTACCAACTACAGAGGTTGGTTTCTCCATCTCCATGATAGCATGAACTCATTTCTTAAAATAAACCTCTGTTTTAGGGGACTTAGACTAAAGGATCATACATATTTGCCTACATACCAACACATTATCTTAAACTACTCTTTATTTATATATGCAAGCATATACATTTTAATGTTTTTTTTTTACTAGAAAACCCTGACCAATATAATTATCAATGACCTTTGAAATAAGTGCAGGCACCACCAGGATTTCTGTCATTTATTCTTGACCTGAAATTCAGATCCTTGGTGATGACCTCAACAACTTAAGTCTACGTGTAACTATGTTATTATTTTATCAACTTATACATAGTGGAGTAAGGACAGTTATTGGTTGATGATGCTAGCAAAACTCTTTCATTTCCCTTCTGACAGAAACAATCAAAAACTAGGGGTTAGGGTTAGAGATTTTAACATTGAATAGTTCATTTTTCTTATGGTTTAATAAGTAGCACATCGATTGTTCTAAGACTTAGATATAGGGAAGGATGCAAAGCTTGCTAACTGTGCAGATGTCCTAAGCTACATATTATGTTTGAAAGTTGTTTTATGTCTTTATAATTATGTTTTTTTTCTGTGTTTCTGAGGGCCGAACTTAGAACCTTGAGCTAGCTGGTTAAGTGTGTTATCACTGATTCAAACTTTCATTCCATGTATTTATAACTTTTAAATCATGGTTGACATTGTTCAGAACTTTGCTAGTTGTGACTTATATAACATGAACTTCTAGGTATAACTCTTTTTATTTGAGTTATGTATTTCCAATGAAGGAGCACTGGTAGTTGCCTGAGATTCAGTAAGGTATCGACCACTCATTGGCATTTAATATAACTTTACTTCTCTGTGTGAGGTTTATAGACAGTCCAACCACCATTTTTAAGTTTCTGAAAATGCATTACAAAATACAGAAGTGTATGCTACAATAATAAAGAAAAAGAGCTATCAACTTGAACGTGGTAAGGGCAGGAGAGGGTCTGGAGTGGGGAAAGAGATGGTGAAATGATGTAATTCTAATTAATTAAAAATATACATACGATATATTTACAGAAAAAGCAAAATGCAGACATTGAGAAAATTATGGAAACAATTTTTCTTGTTTTGAGTGTAAGGAGAGGTTAGATAGAGATAAAAATTGTAAAAATGTTGAGCATGAAATGTCTTTGCCATTATATCCTTTGTTTTGGGTGCTGCTCAGGGTCTTATCCAAGGTAGGCAAAGGCTCCACCACTGTGCTGCAGTGCCACTACTTTCCTTTCATCTGAGTATCTTATCTTCCTACTTCTCTCAAATTCTGCTGTAAAATTCCATAAGGAAAAGAAAATGAAATGCCTTACAGAATGACATCAAGGAGAAATGAACTGGGTCAGGGGACTTTAGCTCTAGCCTGATAATTTCAATCTGACCCAAGTCAGTAATGAAAGTTGTTTGATGCACGGTGGGGAACTTGATGGTAGTCTAGGGCCAAGCTTAATGGGCAAGTCCATCTATCAGCCCAGCACATCACCACGGAGCAATCACATTTATGATCTCAAAAGAATTAAAGAGGCAATGAAAGCAAAATGCTTTCCAAGGAAAACAGGTAAAGTCTTCTCGGTCATGATGGAGATTAAAATCCTCTGAGCCAATGTTCTCTTTGCCACCTCTAGTACTAGTGCTGCAGAAGTCAAGTCATGGACTTTTAATTTGATTAAAAACATAACCGCCTTCAATTTTACTGCTTTAGGTTTACCTCATGCACCATTGAGTCATAAGATGGGAAACATCTGTTGAAATTTGCAAGACAGTACCAAATGGAGACTGAACACAGCTCATCAAGACCCAACAAAATTTCAGAAAACAGCAGGTCAAATGGGAAACATTATAGCCATCCCTGATTCAGGAGATACAAGGAAAATCACAGTGATACTAATTACTACTGTTCAGGTTCCAAGGTCTTGGACAAGGCACTGAAATACAAATTGTGAATGAAATTCTGTATTATAGATGTAATTAACTGATGAATATAAATTATAAATAAGGTATAATTTAGTGTACAAGCAATAATGGTGAAGATAACAGAGGATATTTGGTTCTCAATATACATTTGAATAATTATTACAGTAGTGTTTTAATTGTAGAAAGCAATGAAGTGCACAAGAATGAATTGATCAAAAAATGGGTTTTTTTGTAGAAATTATAATAAATCCTATAAAGGCAGCCCTTGGTTTCCCATTTTAATTGTATTAATAAGGATCAATGTTCAAGATGATATCCTGCTCACACTTCCAAATACTCCATAGTAATGATTTCTAAAGTTGATAGTACATTTAAAAAGTCACATGGGGTTGTTTCCTAATTTTCTGAAAAATCACACACTGACATCCAAAGGTGCTATACCAGCTTGCATTCCCACCAGCAATGCAGAAGTGTTCCCTTTACCCCACAACCTCTCCAGTATAAGTTGTCATCAGTTTTTTTTTTTTTACTCTTGACCATTCTTACAGGTGTAAGATGGAATCTCAGAGTAGTTTTGATTTGCATTCCTCTGATGACTAAGGATGTTGAACATTTCCCTAAGTGTCTTCCAGCCACTTTAGATTCCTCTGTTGAGAGTTCTCTGTTTAGGTCTGTACTCTATTTTTTATTGGATTATTTGTTCTTTTGATGACGAGTTCTTTGTATATTTTGGAGATCAGCCCACTGTCTGATACGGGGTTAGTGAAGATCTTTTCCTATACTGTAGGCTGTCGTTTTGTCTTGTTTACCATGTCCTTTGCTTTACAAAACTTTTCAGTTTCAGGAGGTCCCAATTATTAATTGTTTCTCTCAGTGTCTGTGCTACTGGGGTTATATTTATTCAAAACCCAATAATACCACTTTTGGGTATATATCCAAAGGATGCTCAATCATGCCACAAGGATATATGCTCAACTATGCTCATAGCAGCATTATTTGTCATAGCCAGAACCTGGAACAACCTAAATGCCCCTCAACCGAAGAATTGATAAGGAAAATGTGGTACATTTACACAATGGAGTACTACACAGCAGAAAAAAATAACGACATCTTGAATTTTGCAGGCAAATTGATGGAGCTAGAAAATATCATTTTGAGTGAGGTAACCCATCCCAGAAAGACAATTATCACATGTACTCATTCATAAGTGGTTTTTAAACATAAAACAAAGAAAGCCAACCTACAAATCAGAATCCCAGAGAACTTAGACAACAATGAGGACCCTAAGAGAGACATACATAGATCTAATCTACATGGGAAATAGAAAAAGACAAGATCTCCTGTGTAAATTGGGTGCATGGGGACCTTGGGAGAGGGTTAAAGGGGAAAAGAGAGGCAGGGAAGGTAACAAAAAATGTAGAGCTCAATAAAAAAATCAATAAGTTGTTTTTAAAAAGTTCCATGGGTGAACATTCAAAACAAAATCTATTGTTTAGTTTGTCTCCTTGTACCCTAGAAATTTATACTGAAAGACTCCAGTGTGATGTTCAGTTACATAAATAAACGTGTGTACATGTGTGTGTGTGTGTGTGTGTATGTATGCGCACACACACAAAGTTCATTGGTTGCTTTTGTTTTTTGAAGTCAGATGTTGTAAAATAAAACATATTATAAAATACAAATAGCTCCATTTATGTCAAATATATGGTACACAAGCAGTGGGAATTAAACTTAGTTCCTTTGTATAGTCCTGCAACAGGCCTTCCTCTCTGTACTGCTTGAACTACCTATGTTTGCTTTTGTATATGTTCTACATCTGCAGGCATTTGAAGGGCAAGTTAGCATAATGCTTTTTATTTTGCATTTACTTATCAGGATCACTAGTAGAGGGAAGTCTAAAACATATGCTGTTACCTAAGACAGAGAGGTAATTCTCTGGATGAAATTTCACAGTGTGCCTAGGACTCACTGAATAATCCTGGGCAAGTTTGGATGGCTTGGTAACCATAGGCATGGGCGGGATATCAAGAACTATGTGGGAACTGGGCACCTGGGTAGGAGTTTGGAGCTCTAAAGGAGGAGTTAAAGAAGAAAGACAAAGAAAGTACTTATTTTACTTACTTTGCCATAGGCTGACATTGAGACTATATCCAAATAAGTGTTCAGTAAAGCAAAAGCAGGAAGATTCTTGTAATCAGGTAAGGTATTGTTGATGACTGTGTTCAAACAAAAAATTATTATAGAAATGTTTCAATAAGAAATTTGCCTGCAATACTTCTGTAATTGGTCATTCAGAACTTGGAGAAATAATTTAGCCACATACTAACCACAAAAAGAATATGTACTAGTTTCTGAGAGAGATTAGATTGGCATAGGATAGCTAGTTTAAGATCAATGGTTTTTAAGTGTTTATGGCTCACTGAAGCTTAAGCGACAATTTTCTTAAAATAAGTTCTTCATTCTGCTTCTTGTCCCCAATTTTAAAATCTCACAGCTTCTACAATGTAACTATTTGGAGTCAAAAGTTTGGCTAGTATAATTGCTTCACAGAAAAACTGGAAACAGGCACATAAGGATAGTGGGAAAAAGAGACCCTAAAAGTTGGTAGGAGGTCATGGATTGAGCTATTTAAAAACTAGGATGCTTAATGTTAATGTGCTTATGTGTCTGTGTGTGTTGGATATTTTGTATGTGTGTGTATGTGTAAAGTAGGTGGTGCACATAGAAATGCTAAATCTGAGGTTCATTATTTACAAATATTAGTAAGTGCAGAATTGGAAGTTCCTTACATCTCCTATTTGAAATGATGAATGCAGAATCATTATCCAATATTTTGCTCTACATAAGGGGTTGTCCAATAATAGAAACAAGTTATTTTATACAGACATATTAAGATAGAGGCTAAAAATGAAGTTCGAATAAGTTTAAGCAATAAATTTCTGTTACTTACAAATTTAGGAGAAACAATAATATCAACTTCTTTTGCTATTGAGAACCTTTATTATGTATTATTTATACTCTTGACCTATGAGGCATGGCTGTAAATACACATTTATATATTTACACAGGTATATATACTTTTGCAATATTTATATATAATATATTCATTTTTCAAATAATCGTAGAAATAATGCTGACTCACAACTCTATCTGTGACAGTGACATGCAGAATAAGAATTTTACTCGGTTCCAAACTGTGTGCACTCACCATTTATCATATAATTTGTATTTGTTAGGCAGAATAATTTAAAAATGAAAAATCATGATAAGTCTCCTACTGCTTGTTTTCTTTCTCCAAAACAAGAAGTATAGGAACAGATTGAAGGGGCAAATGTGTTGACATATTCTGTGGGATTGGCCTCACTAACTTCCTTCGATGGCACTATTTTCAAATCCTGAGGACAGAACTTAGTTTCTGTGAGAAGCAGATCTGTAATGAAGTTATTTGGTGCAGCTGTTTTGGGTTGTGCTGGTGTATCTACCTGGAACAAGCTCAACTTTATCTCTAGGCACTTCTTAAATGTGTTTCTTATGGTTTTTGACTACAGTTCATCACCAAGAGCTTTTTTTTTCTTTTGGCAAGTTTACATCTATCATTCAGCTACAAGAAGAAAAAGGAGAGCAAAATCTCTGTATGTTAGCCTGACAATTATTTTTCCTTTAAATCCTAATTGGAAATGAGTTTTAGATATGTAGCCTCTCTTTGGCTTCTGAAGGTTACTGCACACAATCCCAGTAATTGTGAGAAGAAAATCCACAGAGACATGCAATATTTAAACAAGCATGAAACCATCAAATATTGAAAATGTGAACATAGATGAAATTGGATCATGTTGCTAGTGATGAATGTTCTTAAGGATTCCTTCCATAATATCCTGTGTAGATTCTAGTAAGCCATGGTGAAAATAATGCTTCAAAAAATGCCATTACAGCATGCTAAAAGTTAGAAGAATGTCAGTATGAGTCCAGCTCTAAAGTTGCATCATCTTTCCAAATTATATGATTCTTGTCTTTGAAGTGGGTGACACTGTATAATTTATGATGTTTAAAAGCAATAATGTGATACCTCCAGAAGTTCCTTTATTGTACAGGTTTGTTTAGGATATCCTGGGATTTTTGCTTTTCCATATGAAGTTGAGTATTGTTCTTTCAAGGTCTGTGAAGAATTGTGTTGGGATATTGATTTAGATTGCCATTTTTACTATGTTAATCCTACCTATTGAAAAGTATGGGAGATCTTTCCATTTTTTGGTAGCTTCAATTTCTTTTCTTCAAAGACTTAAAGCTCTTGTGGTACAAGTCTTTCTCTTGTTTAGTTATAGTTACCCCAAGGTATTTTATGTTATTTGTGACTATTATAAAGGTTGATGTTTCTCTGATTTCTTTCTCATCCCATTTATCATTTCTATAGAGGAGGGCTATTATTTTTTGAGTTAATCTTGTTTTCTGTCATATTACTGAAGATGTTTATCAACTGTATGAGCTACCTGGTAGAATTCTTTGGGTCACTTATGTATACTATATCATCTGCAAATTGGGAAAGTTTGACTTTTTCCCTTCCATTTTGCATCCCCTTGGTCTTGTTTTGGTGATGGAACCTTCTGAATGTGGATGACAGTCATGTGGCTTGATCTGTTGTGGGGCCCTGGCAGTGGCATCAGGACCTATCCTATGAGCATGAACTGACATTTTGGAGCCCATTCCTTATGGTGTTATGCCTTATTTAGCCTTGATACAGGGGTGGAGGGGCTTAGTCCTGCCTCAATTTGGTATTCCAGACATTGTTGATTCCCGGAGAAAGACCTTACCCCCTTTAAGGAGTGGATGGAGATGGGAAGAGGGGAGGTAGAGGGTCAGGAGAAGGGAAGTGAGGGGGAATTGGGGTTGGTATGTAAAATGAAAAGTAAATTTTTAAATAAAAAATGAAAAATAAAAGATGTAAAATAAAAACAATGTATAAAAGATTACATATAGTAAGCAGAAGGAATAGCTATTATCATCACTATCCTTTTTATTCTGTACCATGTGAGTCATTTTTATATCTTATCAATTGATTTTATTATCTAGCAATTTCATTCATTCATATAATGCACAGAATAATAGAAATAGGTTAATTTAAAATATTAGAGGTAGCCAATATGAGGCATGAGCTAATAGGCCAAGCAGTTTTGTAAAAAAAATACAGTTTCTGCATAGTTATTTTGGGTCTGGGTGGCCAGAAAACGAGCAAGCAGCCTTGGCCAACAGAATGGCACCCACCATCTGGGGCATGGATACACATAAGACCTAAGAAAGCTTTTTTTAAAAAAAGGACTTTTAGATTCACAAAAATTGGAACCAAGTGCAGCTTCTTGGTAGTCATAATTTTTATTTTTTTTAAGGATGGGCTCTGTTTTCTGGCAACAAGCAGAGGCACAGCTCCTCCAAGAGAAGGCTTTCTGAATCAACGGTAGCAGTGAAAACTGCAGGGCTCCTTTAAGAAAGCTTCCTGGTTCATGCTAGTTGCAGGAATATCTCTGGCTCTTTCAGGAGGCCAAGCACTTGAATGGGGTTTGTGAGCAGCATGTTACAATCTGCTTAATGGCAAGACACGACCTGCTGCCTACATGGAACTGGAGCAGTGTTTATGGCTCACAGAGGTGGTGAACATGCCTCCACCATGTTGGACTGGTTGAGGCCAAAGGGCAAAGCAACCTTAGTCCTAACCCCAAGCTTAGCATTTTAATGAGGGCTGACTGAGAAGCCAAGGACAATCGCACTGGGTTTTGATCCTACTGCATGTACTGGCTTTGGGGGGAGCCTAGTCTGTTTAGATGCACACCTTCCTGGACCTGGATGGAGGCGGGAAGACCTTGGACTTCCTGCAGGGCAGAAAACCCTGACTGCTCCTTGGACTGGCAAGGGAGGGGGAGGGGAGTGGAGGGGGGGAAACAGGAGGTGGGGAGAAGGCATAAATTTTTAATAATAATAATAATAAAATAAATTAAAAAAAGAAAATAAGAAGTAGTCCTGGTCAGAAAAGGATTACAGATACTCAATAAACACAGATTCAAATGCAAAAGACCTCTAAATGGATCACAGTATTGGAAAAATGTAAGCAGGCTTGGGAGAGAGAAGAAATAGTTATAAAAAGAAGTAAATTGTTTAAAAAATAAAACTAAGACTTAAAGAGACAGAGTACAGACAGTCATAGATAGAAGGAGTAAAGAAAAATAAGTCACATAAAGATGGAAAATAGACAGAGAATCTGAATTTTGTATATTATTGTGTTTTCTTTGAATTTTTTGACTGTGGATGAGCTAAGAACAGAGAGACATTTCATTGTACAGGCTGCTAGGCTAGACCAACATGATACATATTTTAAAGGTATCTTGACTTCAAAATTTGAGTCTAAGTATATATTGCTTTGGAAAAGAAGTTCTTCTTTTGTGTCCACAGAGGATGAGACCCTTTGGACTCCTTCCAGACTAATGTGGTTCGATGGACCAAGACCACATGAAAGGTCTCTGTGAACACCTAAACATAATCCACCCAACAAAAAGTAGAGAGCAGTTTGGAAAGAACTATGTCAAAATTCCCAAATATTGTTTATAAATGTTTGTTTACATCTAAAAGGGAATATGCTATAGAGATGACTACTTTGCAGTGGTATGGCTCTTGGTCTTTTGATACAAATTTAAGGTCAATTTTGTTATATATATATATAACAATATATATATATATATGCATGTAATATATACATATATTACATGTATATATATACACTCTTGTTTAAGGTATTATGTTTGTGCATCTTATTTAAAAATGTAAAGTATAATTAAGAAATATAGGTTAATAGATAGTCATCTATAATAGTCAAGCTTGTAGTCATGTTAGTGACATTTTCTTGATGTACAGAGATATATTTCAGATGGATAGGTATTCTTCAAACCTTTCAAAGACTAACAGATTATGACATTTATAATACTTTAAGAACTTAGGACTTTTCAGGACAATGAGACACATCTGCTCCTGGCAGCACCAGTCTATTTCAAGAGGATGATCGGCATTGAAGAAGTTACTTATGTAGTTGGTCAGCCATTTGTACAAAAAACTGCTCATACCTGGACTTCTTGATGGTATGCTGTATGAACTGAACATGAAGGACCCATAGAAAAATGACTGCTAAACTCCCCTAAAAGTGAGATGGTCCTTCAGAGTCCTACATCATAAGTCTGCCAGACATTCTACAGGATACAGAAGGAAGTGTCTGACAAACTACCAATATAGACAGAACTGTCTGAAATTTCCTGACTTATGGAAAAGTCTGCTGGATACCATGGGCCTGTAGGCTTAATATACATGCCCCAATGATACAGAATAACTTTAGGTGACTGTCCAGGAAGCAGGATGTCTCTGTCAATTTTAGAGTTTTGGAAGTTGCTTACAATGTACTTCCTGTTTACTTAGGTAATATTATATCCTTCAGTAGGCATTGATGGATTTGAAGAATAGTTATAGTTTTCCTTAGTTATGATAAAAGATAAAGTAGATATAAATATTCTATCTATAATTCTTGCTTGATAACTGTTTTATTATATGCAGTCTTGCTATGTGGAAGTTAAAACCTTACTTTTTAATTAGACAGAAAAGAGGAGGTGATGTGTGATTCCCCTCGATATGCTGTGAATACCATTGATTAATAAAGAGACTTATTTGGGCCTGTTGCAGTGCTGAATAGGAATAGGAATGGTGGGAATTTCAAGCAGATAGAGGAAAAGAGAGTAGGTAAAGCCAGGCAGAAACCATGTAGCAAGCACAGGAGACAGACACCAGAGAGAATCTTACCGATAGGCCACAAGCATGTGAGGATATACAGATTAACAGAAATGGGTTAATTTAAGATATAAGAGCTAGCTAGCCATTTAAGATTATTTAAATTATTTAATTAAATTAAAATTATTTAAATTAATTTAATTTAAGATATAAGACTAGCTTAAGTGATTGGCCAAGCAGTGATTTAATTAATATAGGTTCTGAGTGATTATTTCAGATCTGGGTGGCTGGGAACAAATGAACAGCCTCTGCCTAAAATGCATTCTTCTTATTTGTTTCCCTTCTATTATCTCCCTTGGCATTTTAGGGCTAGGTGAGATTATTAATACTTTTTCTCTACTCTCTCCCAGTAGCTTGCTATTTTCTACAACTTTTAAATCTAGACAATAGGGCCTGAGATGTCTATCCCAGTTCTAGCATGATTTCACTATGTCATGTAATTAAGTATGGTATCTTTAGGAATACAGTCATATAATCTAGTTTTTGTAGGGAAGCAATAGGAAAAAATTATATATTGTTTTGCTGGTCTTTAAGACATTCCTGGCCAACAACTCCTATGGGAGTTCCCCATATGTGGCACAAAATATTTATTTAGTGACCTATTGCTTATTGGACAGATATTATCTAGCCATTCAGGACATATCACTTCAAACTATCTTTTATCTTTTCTAATTGATTTACAAGATAGTAGAATTTCTTATGGCTTTTTAAACATATACTCTTCATTTTGGTTTAGCATCTTTCATGTCACCACACCCACCATATCTACAAGGCCCTCCTTATTTAAACTTTAAGGTTTTCTGAAATCTGGCTACTATGCCTGTCAACATGGTCAGAATGATTGTGGCTGTTCTGAGTGGCTAGACTGGTGTCCCTTTCCTCACTCCCCATCCCATATGTGTTCCTCCTCAGGTTGCATACTTTGTCAAAGAGGACAATCTTCTTCAAGAAAGAAAGACCATTCCTTAGTCAAGGGTATATGAATAGCTGATTTCCTGTATGAGAACCCTCAAAGAAACGCCCAGGGTTTACTTTTAAAATGAATCAGCTTATTGTTCCTTAGCATAAAACGTTCTAGGTCCTTGACATAAACATTGTAATTGTTTAGCTTGGTGTTCCTATGGGACTCCTAACAATTTGAGTGTAGGTGTATCTGGCACTTTTACCTGGTCTTGGGACCCTTTTTCTTCTACTGGGATGCTTTTTCCAGACTTGATATTAGGGTTTGTGCTTAGACTTATTGCATCTTGTTATGTTGTGTTTGGTCAATACCCCTGGGAAGCCTGGTCTTTTCTGAAGAGAAACAGAGGACAAGTAGATCTGGGGAGAGAGTAACAGGGAACTGGATACTGTGGGGTAATGCTCTTGTACACTGTAAAGATTTGTCATTCATATCAGTTTAATAAAATGCTGATTGGCCAGTAGTCAGGCAGGACGTATAGGTGGGGTGACCAGACTAAGAGAATCCTGGGAAGAGGAAGGCAGAGAGTCAGTCAACACCCAGACACAGAGGAAGCAAGACAAGAATGCCTCATTGATAAAAGGTACCAAGCCAAGTGGCTGAACATAGACAATAATTATGAGTTAATTTAAGTTGTAAGAGCTAGTTATAATAAACTTGAGCTAATAAGCCAAACAGTTTATAATTAATATAAGCCTCTATGTGTTTCTTTGGGACTGAACAGCTGTGGGACTGTATATGATAGATACATCCATCTACAACTGGGATTTGTGGAGGGAGAGGAGGCTGTGGTAAGAATATATGACATAAAATAAGACTAAATAAATAAATAAATAAAATTCTAAAACCTATATCTATACATTTATGTACTTCACTGACACAATTTAATGCAATTTATTTGGGAGCATTACAAAATCAAAAGTATGAAAATCACATTATAGATTTATAATAGTTTCTATAAAAAATCTATAGATTTTTAGTAGTATCTAATACTACTGAAAGTAATACATTTCTGATAATTATTTAAAAATAATCTGAATATAGCAAGACAACTTTTCTTCTAGAATCTTGGTTTAGTTTAGTTTGTATGTCAAACCCTGTCTTAACTTTCAATTTCATATTTTCTTTGGTTTTGTTGAAATTATATATCACTTCAATAAAAATATATATGGTCATTATCTAATATATGCTAAGGATTAGTTGACACTCAGCATTGAATAATGAATTAGACATATTTTTTTCTGAAGGGAAGTTTAAATCTAATAATCATGCCACTTTAGTAGCAAAAATAACTTCAGTGGATAAGACATGTTTACTTCTTGAAAAATATATTAATGGCAAAGGCAATCTTTGATTCCTCATTCATTCTCTCATTTTATTTTATTTTCTTGATATGAAGCTGATATATGAATGCTTGGAGTCTTTACAAGTTAAAAAACCAGTGTCAGTACCTGTGACCAACAATGACTGTCAGATTGAAGAAGGATTAAATTTTTTTAGTAGCTCCAAAGAATCAAATACAATAGATGAATGAGTATAAAGGAGGCAGATTTTGGGATTTAGTATAAAAAAATGAAGCTGGTTGACAATTGAATGGGCTCCTCAGGTCTAGAAATGTTTAAACAAATGCTGAATGGCCAGAGCTCCGGGTGGTTGTAGAGTTCATTCCCTTGTTTAGTAGGAAATTGACCTGGAGGTTATTTCTTTTTCTTTCACTCTGGAGGCTGATAAAACAGCATAAAGAACTCTGTAGTAAGTTAAATTTCCATGCTATTAATGAGCATTATATTTAACGTTTCTTTGCAGTATAAAATACATATACTCAACTTGGTGGCTATTTTAATTCAAAAACCATAACATTTCATCCTTGGAAAGTATGGCATAGTTTTTAAATCTTGTTACATACTAATTTTGGGGATCATAAAATTCTTTTTATCACCCAAAGGAAACTTGATTCACAGAAAAAGGAGATTAAGGACTGTCTATTATGATATGCAAAGAACTTTCTTTTACTAAAAGGCACATCCCCTATCTAAATTCATACCAAAGGAAAACTTCATTTCTTCTGCCTTCTTGAATTTTCTGAGTGTGGCTTTGTGAATTACTCATCTGCAGGTTCAGCTTTGTTTTAGTTTTCAAATCAGTCTCCTTTCATGTTTATGATCTTTTGATCCTCCCTGCTTTTCTGAGTCAAAACAAAATGTCCTAGCACTGATCTCTGGCCTCATACATTGTTCCTATGTCACTCTAATTTAGTCTGTATTGTGTAGACCAATGGCCCATATAACCTTTGATACAGAATTTTAATGCTGACAACTATTCTCCTATGTTGATTCCTGAGTGTTAAAAACCAGTAGTGATCACAAACAACAAAAACAGGCTTGGCAGGTTGTATTTATATATTTTTGCACACATAATACGTGTGTGTGTGTGTGTGTGTGTATGTATGTATGTGTAATAATCATAGAAAAAGAGGCCATCAGCTTGAGAGTGGGGGGCATGGGAGCAGTTTAACAGGAGGAAGCTAGGAGGGGCTGAAGGGAAGAAAGAAAAGAGATGGAAGAATGTGATGTAATTCTATTTCAATTAAAAATACACATTAAAAAATAAACTGATTTTCCTGAAAAATAGCACTGGTGCTTGCCACATGACAATGTTAACTTTTTAATGTCAATACTTTTTAAAACAGAAATTGAAAACTGGAAAACTCAAAGCAGATTAGCAGAGCAGTTTTTTTCAACTAAGAATTTATTTTAAAAATAAAAAGAGACTATAATTTCAATTGAGGTAGTTGTTACAGGGAGAATATTTGATAGGTTTTTATTGTTCAGAGATTAAACACAGAAAGTAGTTAAAACAGAAGGAATAGAAATTTTACATTGTTGAAAGCCTTTAATGCACAAGCAAAGACTGGCGGTTAGAAAACTTGTTTCATACTGGCAGTACAGACACATAGGTAATCTACCTGTGCTCCCTAGCACAGTCCTTCCCCACAACTACCGTCATCCTGTGGATGCTTGCCAATGATCATAACCTCGTCCAGACCCCTCTTCCTCCCTTTGGGACTGACCAGATCATGGATTCTTCCACTTCAGGGACCTGGTAGCTGGCCCATGTAGTATGAAGAGATAGCTCTATTGCACAGCGTGTCCTCCTCTTGTTGTCCCATAGCTCCTTACTCCAGATCCATCTTTCAAGCTCAGCCTAGCATGCACATCCTGTAAACTAGTCCAACCTTTTGAGTCCACCTGATCTTACCTTTTCTTCACCCAACCTCAACCACCAGACCCACTCTGGATTCTACATTTAACACCCAACCCACACCTTTCTAATTTTCAGGTTCTGGCTGTATGGCACTTTTTGTGGACCAGCCCTCCTGGTGTGTACACATCAGACACACAACTAGTAAGAGAACTATACATACCCAGGTCTCATTGGAAAAGCAATATGAAAATTTAAGCCCATATGTCCCCTCCTCAAATCAGCCATTTCTATAGAAATGTTCTTCAATTAGAATTACCTAGATGAACCCCAGGACACAAAACGTTAAAATAACAGTAACAATCTTCATCAAAGGATTAGAGGAGTTTAAAGAAGACACAAAAAGCCATCCCAGCAAACTGAAAGATTATAGCACAAATATATAAAAGTGTAAAAATCCATCCATACAAAACAACATGTAACATGTCATATTAAATTAACACATATACAGTATGTGTTTAATTAACACACTACATTATATAGCATATGACAATGTATCTATCTTGAAAGCTACTGGTTGACAAATAAAAAGCCCAGTGCTATATATGGGATATTCATGTCCAAATTGTTACTCAGGAGTGTCCTGACGACACCCAGAACAATGTAAGCTAAAGTTATTGTTCTTGATTGCCCATAAGAATTTAATGGTAAAGATCCTGTTGCTGAAAATAGCACTCTTTTTGTTACAGGACTTGGAGAAATCAAGCTGGTACTGACTAGGAAGCCTCCTCCCTAAAGACTAACTTTCCTAATAATAAAAGGCTCTACCTAGATTGCTAGAAGAGAAAAACTATTAACAACCAGCTATGAACCATTCAGTTTATAACAAGAACTGGTCTCACAAGATAAACATTTTGGTGAGATTGTGGCATAAATGCTATGGAGGTAACTAATTGTATACTAATTGAATTTAAAGCTTGTTCCCCAGGAGGAAACACATACCTGGTATGTTAACTCCAGCCAAGAACCCACATTTTGGGACTTTGTATGACCCATGGGTGGACTTATCACTGATATTTTGGTGAGTGGCCATGGTATCAAACTGCCTTATAAATCCATATTTCTATACCCACAGACTCGTGCAGCTTTCAGACCTTGTCAAATTATTTTTTGTGAAGTAAATAGTATTTAGCTCATAAAAATATTAACTGGTCAAAGTGCAGAGAATAAGTTACTGTGGAATGTTTTGCTGCAAATGCTACAGCTATTGCACCCCTCAAGATTCATGGAGTATTGTTTAAGAGGCAGCCAGAAAGATTTTTAAGACCCAGAGGTCAAAATGGACAACTGCACCCATGAACTCACAGCAGCTTTGCTGGCCTACACAAGAACTCTTCAAGATTATCTCAGTGAACATTGAAGTATGGGGTGGGGAGGTGCACACAAGCCTGTCCCCCTCATCTGAGAAGCTATGATAGTTGAATGCCTGTGGAGGGAGAGTCAGTTTTATCAAGGGGTGTGATCCCTGACAGGTTAACCATGCTCCTGTGAATTGCTGCAGCATCCATGCATATACAGGAAGCACTAGGTAAGGTATTTAAAAACAGAGGATATGAAGTTTGGAGTATGGTGGGAAGTAGATATTGGAGGATTAGTGGGGAGAGAGAGGGTGTTTAATATGATCAAAATACATTGCTTGCATGCATGCAAGACATTTTGAAAGAATTAGTATATAGTTTTAAAACTGACTATGAAACACAAAGTTATCAAATACAACAGAGTTTTAAGTACTGTGTAGACATGGATAGAATGAAAACATTGACTGATTTTATTAAAAATAAAATATTTTTCAGGGGGGATCATTTGGCACTGAACAATAAATCGGTGTGCTCTTCTCTGGGCAAGACTGCATCTCCTTTTCCCAGCTTTGTTCTATAACTGTATTTTTTTCTATAATTTTTTGTGTAAGGTTGAAACCCCATATGCTTTTTCCCATGTGCTTTGGCATGTCCTTTGGTATCATCCTTGTTCAACTCATGTGTGGACAATCATTTTGGTAAGACTTTAATAGATATATGTGACATTATATAGACTAAAAGACAATATTTAGGGATATATATATATATATATATCCTAACACACACATAATTATACATGCTTGCAATAACAATTAGTGAAAAAAAAGCCACAAATTTGGAGGAGAGTGGAAAGGGGTATCTGGGAAGGTTTGAAGAAAGGAAACAGAATGAATAAATACCGTAACTATATTATAATTTCAAAAACAAAATTAAAAAGTAAAATATTTTACCACTTTATTTCAAGTTAGAAGTTCAAAGTCTGGTACTGGAATCTTTTGTATCTAGTTGCCTGAAGGATGGAAGACTGAGCAACTTTAATATCTATTTAACTCAACCTCTTATTCTCTGAAGATTGAATAAGAAAGGAAAAATGATTTAGATGAGGCAGAAAACATTTGCTTAATTTGGTCACTGTCAAAATTAAAAAAATACTAATTTTTCATAATCTTTGTGATGAACAGGCAATTATACATTTTGATATATCTCTTTTAATGATCATAATTAAATATGATTTATCATTTGGTTTCACCAATAAATCAAATTAGATAGCAAGGTAGCAATCATCTGTTCTATATATTCATTCAAAATATTGAAAGGAAGAGATAAAAGGACTATCCAAGAGAAAAGACAAAGTACATATATATATATATATAGTCCAGTGTAATAAATCCTCACTTTTCAAGACTACCATAGCCATTTCCTTAAAGTCCATGAACTATCCATCTAGGAAAGATTTGAAATAAGACTGAGGCATTATTTATCTCATTGTAAGATGAGGGCAAATATATCATCTGTAACATAGGCTACTAAGAGATGTTCTGGCTAGTTTTTAGTTTTGACATAACAGAGGGGGAACATCAACTGAGAAAATGCCTTCACCAGACTGGCCTATGGTCAAGTCTATATGCTTTTTCTTGGTTGATGATTGATGTGGTGGGCCCCAAGTCATTGTTGATGGTGTCAGCTCTTACCTAGTGGGCCTGCGAGCTATAAGAGAACAGGCTGAGTAAGTCATGAAGAGTAAGCCAGTAAACAGCATCCTCCATGTTTTCCGCTACAGTTCCTGCCTCCAGGTTCTTGCCTTGAGTTCCTATCCTGTCTTCCTTCAGTAATGGAGTGTTGCCTGAAAGTTGTATGTTGAAGTAAACCTTTTCTTCCCCAAGTTGCTTGGGGGTCAGTGTTTTATCACAGCGGAGGATTGAACAAAATGTTTCTGAAACATTTAGTATCCTATTTTGTGCTTTAAAAAAGCCAAAAGTAACATTAGTTTTTTGGGTAGTATATTATTTTTTTCCAATTTCTTGGCCATGCATGCAATAGTATTTATACTTAGTTCATAGTTGGTTATGAATTCCAGACATTTCTTTAAATTTGAGCTTGTTCCTAATAGGATTCCCCCCAATTGGCATCATTGCTGTTTTCTAGGACTCCTCTTTTACTATCATATCAATATTATTTTGCATGTTTTTTAATATCCTCATCCTTGCCTGTTTTAGCACCATGTAGAAATTTGGTCATATCATCACGTTCTGTTTTGTTGACTCGACTAAAAGTTGTTTTAGTATATTCCTGCTAAAATAAATATCAAAGAATATAGAACACATTTTAGTAATTTTTAGTGATATACATTTTATTGGGGCTTCTTTGAGCTCTGGATACCTAGCTATCATTGTTACTTCTATGATTGAATTATGTTGTTCAAAGATGGGATGTTTCTTAGCTACCCAACATTTATAATGGCAGTTCATAACATTAGTCCTTTAGAAGTGGCTATTATAAAACTTAATTAAATGTTTTCATGTATATATTATGCTAAAACACAAAGTTAATTATGATGAGATTTAGTTTCTCAGCTTAATCTGATAGTTGGAGAATATAATGAAACCATTTTGGAATGTATTATAATTTCTGTGAGAGTTACATATTTTTTAAGTAACTACATATTGATAATTGTTATGTATCTCTATCTTCTGAAAAACAAATTGTTTTATGGTGAAAACTGAAAGAAATTAAGAATGAATCATTAGTTATAACCTGAGGCTGTCCAAAATTTCATGAATTCACATCACTAGAAAAAATTATGCAACTAAATGGTCCAACTCTGGTGTAGTTTTCAGAATAATATTTTCTCAGTTGACTTTGTATATCATATGGGATTCCATTATGTTTGCTGTGAATGTGTTTTGCTACCATTGGTTAATGAATAAAGCTGCTTTGGGCTATGACATGGCAGAATAGAGCAAAGTGGGAATTCCAAGCAGAGATAGAGGAAAAAAGTAAGTGGAGTCTAGGAGATGCCATGTAGCTTTTAAAGGAGACAGATGCTGGAATTTTACCTAGTAAACCACACCCTTGTGGTGATAAACAGAATAATGAAAGTGGCTTAATTTAAAATGAAAGAGTTAGTTAATAAGAAGCATAAACTAATGTGCCAAACAGTGTTGTAATTAATAGAGTTTCTGCGTTATTATTTGGGTCTGGGGAGGTGGGAATGACCAAAAAGCCTCTGCCTACAAATTGGCATGCCAACATCGTCTGACTACATCCACATAAAACCTGAGAGAGCTTAAAAAGGAATCCTAAACACACACACACACACACACACACACACACACACACACACACACAGAGAGAGAGAGAGAGAGAGAGAGAGAGAGAGAGAGAGAGAGAGAGAGAGAGACAGAGTCCCCCTATGGGCTTTGTTTGCTGGCAGCGAGCATGGATGATGCTGCTACTTTAAGAAAGGTCTTCATGACTCATTATTGGCAGTGAAGACTGCAAGTCTCCATTAAGGGATGGTTTCCTGGTTTGTGCTAGTTGCGTGAACAGCTCTGGCTCTTTCAGGAGGCCAAGCACTTAAATGGTGTCCGTGAGCAGCATGTTACAAATTGCTTAATGGTGACACAAAGCCACTGTGTCCCTGGAGCTGGGACAGAAAGAATGGCTTGTAGAGTTGGCAGTGAACATGCCTCCACCATGTTGGACTGGGCAAAGCCAACAAGCAGAGCCACAGAGTTGGTCCTAGCTACACCTCCTTAACATTAAAAAAAAGTGTTCCTGATCAGAAAATGATTACAGATATGCAATAAAGACAGATTTAGAAATAAAGAAACATCTGAACAGGTCTCAGTGTGTTTAAAAAATGTATGTAGGCTTGAGGGAGAGAAGAAAAAGAGTATAGACATTTATAAAAAGAAATAATAGTTTTAAAGAATAAAGCAAAGTCTTTAAAAAGACAGAGTACAGACAGTCATAGATTAAAGAAGTAAAGAAAATAAGCCACATAAAGATGGAAAACACACAGAGTCTGGATTATGTATATCCTTGTGTTTTCTTTGAATTTCTTGACTGTGAATGAGCTAAGTACAGAGAGACATCACATTGTATAGGCTGCTTAGTTAAACAAACATATATTTTAAAGGTATCTTGACTTCAAAAGTTGGGTCTAAGAATATGTTGCTTTAGAAAAGAGGTTCTGCTTTTGTTTCCACAGAGGAAAAAAAGCTGTGGATTCCTTACTGGCTAATAAGATTTGATTAAACAAGACCTACTGAAGCAATGGCCCAGATGCTTCAACATCCATGACAGCTTCAGGACTGCTGGTGGAGATGGACATACCACACAGGATACCTCATGAAAGATCTGATTAACAGCACCCCTAATCAGCAGGAAATAGTTTAAAGAGCAAGAAATTCCCTAAATGATTGTTTAAAAATGTTTGTTTATATTGAAAGGGGATATGGTATATTGTCTGAGGTTTTCTGTCCTGCCCGGTTCCCGCAGTCATTAAGTCACAAAGAAATCACACAGAGGTCTATATTATTTATAAATTGATTGGCCTAGCAGCTCAGGCTTCTTATTAACTCTTACAACTTATATTAGCCCATTATTCTCATCTGTGTTAGCTACATGGCTCAGTACCTTTTTCAGTGAGGCAGTCACACCTTGCTTCTTCTGTGGCTGGGGCAGGATGGTAGAGGAAACTTCCTTCTTCCCAGAATTCTTCTGTTCTGTTGCCTACCTCTACTTCCTGTCTAGTTGTCCTGTTTACACTTCCTGCCTGGCTACTAGCTAATCAGCATTTATTTAAAATATAATTGACAGAATACAGACCATTATCCCTCACCAATGGTATATAGATAAATAATTTGCATTGGTATGGATCTTGGTCTTTTGATACAAATTTAAGGTCAATTTTGTTATACTATGTATATTTATTTCTGCTTTTGTTTAAGGTATTGTATTTGTGAATCTCATTTTAAAATGAAATGTTTAAGAAATGCAAATTCATAGTTATCTATAATAGTCAAGCTTATAATCATGTTAGTTAGGTTTTTTAGATGTACAGAGATACATTTTAGATGGATAGATATTCTTCAGTCCTTTCAAAGACTAACAGAATATGGCATTTAAAATGTTTTAAGAACAAAGGACTTTTCAGGACAATGGGACATATCTGCTCCTGGTGGCATCAATATATTTCAAGAGGATAATGGGCATTGAAGAGACTCCTTATGGAGCTGGTTAGCCATTTGCACAGGAAATTGCTCATGCCTGGAATGATTGTTGGTATGCTGTATGAACTAGACATGCAGGACCCACAGAAAAGTGACTGCTGAACTTGACTAAAGTTTAGACAGTCCTTCAGGGTTCCTGCTTCATGAAAAGTTCTGCCAGATATCCTGCAGGGTACAAAAGAAAGTGGCTGACAAACTGCCAATATAGGTGGAATTGTCTTTGAAATTCCCTGCTTCATCAAAAAGTCTGTCAGATACTATGGGCCAGTAGGCTTAATATGGATGCCCCAATGTTACAGAATAACTTTAGGTGACTGTTCAGGCAGCGAGATGTCTCTGTTAGGTCCAGAGTTTTGGAAGTTGCTTACAATGTACTTTGTGTAATATTATCTATTACATACTTCTAGAGTCTTTGTTGGAGTTGAAGAATAGATAGTTATAATTATAGTTTTCCTTAGTTACAATAAAAGATAGAGTAGACATAAATATTATAACTATAATTCTTTCTTGATACCTATTTTGTTATATGTAATTTTACTGTGTTAAAGTTAAAACCTTCCGGCTGGGTGGTGGTAGTGCACACCTTTAATTACAGCACTGGGAGACAGAGGCAGGTGAATCCCTGTGAGTTTGAGGCCAGCCTTGTCTACAAGAGCTAGTTCCAAGACAGCTAGGACTGTTACACAGGGAAACTCTGTCTCAGAAAACAAACAAACAAACAAAAAATAAAACAAAAACAAACAAACAGAAAGTTAAAACCTTCCTTTTTAATTAGACAGAAAAGGGGAGGTGATGTGGGATTCCCCTCTGTATACTGTGAATATGTTTTATTACTATTGATTAATGAATAAAACTACTTTGGCCTACAACAGGGCAGAATAGAGTAAGGTGGGAATTCCAAGCAGAGATAGAAGAGAAAAGTAGGTGGAGTTGAAGAGATGCCATATAGCTGCTGAAGAAGACAGATGTCTGAACTTTACCTGGTAAACCATAGCCTTGTAGCAATACACAAAATAATAAAAGCAGGTTAACTTAAGATGTAAGAGTTAGTTAATAAGAAAAATAAGCGAATAGGCCAAACAGTGTTGTAATTAATATAGTTTCTGTTTGATTATTTGGATCTGGGTGGCGTGAAATGAATAAGCAGTCTCCATCTACAAGTATACTAGATAAAAATGAAGGTTAATGCTTACACTAATTGGGAGATTTTAGTTAGCTTTTAAATTACATATTGAAATGCACATAAATTAATTCTTAGCTTTATTAATTTGTATTCAGATCACTATCATATAGAAAGCATATAGATCAGAGTATACCAAGATTAGGCTATAATATGAATTAATTCAAGACACATTCGACCTCTGTTAGAGAAAAAAATTACAGAAGAATAATAAAAAATGAGAAGTTTGCTTCTGGAATATTACTTAGGGTGATTAGGGGTCACAGGTGAATAAGAAGTGGTGGCAACCTTGCTTCTCTCTTGTGTTAATGGGAAAATAATTGTTTGAGGATGTCTGTTGTTGTAAGCAAAATCCCAGCAGGGATGGCTTTATAGATTTGTTCTTAATACTCTTTGAGAAAAGGAGAGTGTTAAAAAGACTATAGAAAGATGTTAATCACAATTTTTAAGGTTCCAATATTCTAAATCTTCTCTAAAGGAAAAAAATCAAACTTCTGAAAGCCTTACCTTTTTTGAGGAGTAAGTAGATGGTGAGTGGGGTGGGGAGAAGGTAGGGGAACTAGAAGGAGGGGAGGGAGTGGGAACTGGGATAGGTCTGCAAATTGAGAAAAGATCATTTTTAAAAATGAATTAATTATTAAAAAATTTCCTCATACATGTGGATTGTCACATTGTTTATTGAACCTGTCATTTTTATACAAGGTGAGTATATCATGAATTCACTGTAAATCATGATTTCTATTTCACAGAACAGCTATTTGATTTCTGTTTGTGCATATAGGAATGGTGCTAGTATGATGCAGGAGATAATGTATGCTGTGAATAAGTTGTTTTTTTGCCATTGGTTAATAAAGAAGCTGCTTTTGGCCAATGGCTTAACAGAATATAGTCAGACTGGAAGAGAGAGGGAGAGAGAGGGAGGGAGGGAGAGAGAGAGAGAGAGAGAGAGAGAGAGAGAGAGAGAGAGAGAGACAGAGACAGACAGAGAGACAGAGAGAGACAGAGACAGAGACACAGAGACAGAGAGAGGAGAGAGAGAGAGAGAGAGAGAGAGAGAGAGAGAGAGTAGGCAGAGTCAATGAGAAGCTGTGTAGCTGCCTATAGGAGACAGATGCCTCCACCGGAGCCCACTGGAAACTTGCTGGTAAGTCACAGCCACATGGTGATATACAGATTAAAAGAAATGGGTTACTTTAAGATATAAGAGTTAGCCAGAAATACACTTCAGCTATTGATCAAACAATATTGCAAGTACTATAGTTTTTGTGTGATTATTTCAGGTCTAATCAGCCTAGAACAAATGAACAACCTCCCCCAAGACTAATATTCTTCTTCCAAGAGTGTCTTTTTGATCCACTTCCAGTGGCTGTTGAAAATCATGTAGATGCTTAAAGAGGTTGTGCATTCTCATATTTTTTTCCAAATTAAGAAAATCCAACCTGGTTAGTCCACATTCCCTAAAGAGGAGTCCAAGATACGAGAGTCTCATGAGTCCCACCTAACTATCTCTCTTTAGAAGGCCCCAAAGTTTCCATCTGAGCATTGGGTAGTATAGCCCATCAAGCAATACAGTACAGTACAACAAAAGACATAGAGTTGGTATTTGTTGTCCCAATAATTTTAAGTTTAGCAGATCCTGACTCTGGAAAATATATTGAATGGAGCAATGCTTTTCATACCAAGAAATAAAAATCAACTTTTAGATGAACTTTTTTTCATTGTTTCTATTTTTCCATCTGTTGTTGCTTTAAAAGTTTATATTTGGGGATGGAGAGATGGACCTTAGGTTTAATTCAATCTTGCATATGATCTGGGTTTGATTCCTAACACTCACATGCTGGTTCTAAACCCTATGCAACTCCAATTCCAGGGAAATCTGACACCTTCTGGCCTCCAAGGACACCAAAACATGCATGTGGTGTGCAGAAATACATGCAATCAAAAGACATATGTACATAAAATAAATAAAATTAAATTTAAAGGTTCACTTTTCTGCTATTTTTTAGTTCTTTATGAGTAAGTAACTTAGTGTATTAGATTGCTAGTTACTTGTGAGAATAGGCCTAACTCATATGATAGAAATCTACCATTTACTTACAACCACGAAGATTTGCTCTTAGTTTATATCTTCAATATTCCTCCTCTTGCCTGTATTTAAAGGAAAAAAGATGGAGTTGTGAATAGGCATCTAATGTAGTGCTCCTGCTCCACCGCTTCAGATTTCCCCCTGAATTTCAAATGTTAATGAACAAAGGCATGCCAGAAAGCCTGGTAGTCAGGAAGAGGAGAAATGGAGGTCAAAGATAATCTAAGAAATGAATAATCAGTGCCTCAATAATGAGGTGTGATCATACTCATGTTTATGCACAATTTTATTTAAATGACATGAACATTTTCTGTCTTACCTGTTACTCCATGGAAAAGATTTTCCTGTTCTCTTTAGATAAGAAGCTAAAAGCTTAAATTGTGATCTCCACACTTATTTATTGCAAAACATGGAGCTATAGAGTGACAGAAGTGGAAGGGCTATCATAGGTCATGAAGCAGTTCCTTGCATTTTTCAGGAGAGCAACAAGGATGTGTAGAAAGAAAAGACTCCTATGTCAATTCACGAGCTGATAGGAGAGATCAAGGTTTTGAACTTGTCCAGAGTTACTTTTGTCACACCATACCTATGCATCTCAATATTTTGTTGCTCTTGTAAGTACATGGATGTCAGTTCCATTGATTTCAACTTTTCATTTTTCTAAGCTGGAAAAATCTAGCTGCTCTCCTCCTTTTTTCTTCTACATTCAATTCCATGTTTTCTCAATATTATTGCTGTTATTGCAGCTCTCATTATGTCATGTGTAAATTTTTGGCTTTGTTTCACTACATATAATCACTTTCTAATACTTGTACAACATTGCTATTAAAATGAGTGTTTAAAAACAAAATGTGATTAGGTTCTGCTTCTGATTAAGTTAAACATTCAAAGATTAAGCATCACTTCTTTCACTCATTACAGCTCAATCATAAATGAGCTTTGTTGTGGTCTTGTTCATGGCTGCATGTGATCCAGGATAGATACAAAGGTGGTGCAACACAGAATTGTAAATTGATTTACAACATTATAAGTTTGGGACCTATTTTTGTGAGGTACTAGAGCATGACTTTTGTAGAAGCCAATGTTACATTGTAATGTCACATAAAATCAATGTATACAAATTACCATTTGTACATACAGATGGCTTCAATTTTAGAATGGTGTACATCTTCTAGGGTGTCATCTTCCAAGCTTAGTAAAATTGATACCACCAGATGTTACATGTGGTCATGGAAACTTGAACAAGTTAAACACAGTCAATATCATTTAACAAACCATTATAAATAAAAGACATTTAATGTTATTTGGAAGACATAAGTATTCTTTATTATTAAGGGTACCACCATACCTCAGTCATGACTCACATACTGCCTCTCTATGCTTTCCTATCAGGGCTCTATTTTATGTTATATTAGTTGTAGCCGAGATGTAGAATGACCCAATGTTTGCTTTCTATTTTTCTGCTGGCTAGTTTTCATGATAAAAGAAAGCATATTTCTTTTAATAGTAATAATATTCCATTATTACTACCATCATTTTAATCCAAACAGAGTTTTTTACAATATCACAAAAGAAAATAGAATTTAACTCCAAAAGAAAACTTATTTATGAAGAAGATTGATGGAGGAGTGTCTATGTGTTACTTTCATTGGTTAATTAATAAAGAAACTGCTTGGCCCAATAGGACAGAAAATTAGGTAGGCAGAGTAAACAGAACAGAATGCTGGGTAGAAGGCAGTGAGCAGACGCTTCAGGCAGTCACCATAGTGAGTTGCCATGCCTCTCCTCTCTGAGATGGATGCAGGTTAAGATCTCTCCTGGTAAGCGATCCACCTTGTGGTGCTACACGGATTACTAAACATGGGTTAAAGCAAGATGTGAGAATTAGATAATAAGAGGCTGAAATTAATGGGCCAGGCAGTGTTTAAAAGAATACAGTTTCTGTGTAATTATTTTGGGTATAAAGCTAGCCGGGTGGCGGAATGCAGCCCCGTCGTTCCTTCTATAGAAGATTGTTCAATAAAAAAATGGACAGAGATCCTCCCGTCTTTGGGGCCACAAAATCCCACAGCTCAGCCTGTTTGGGCTCTGGGGACCTGGAATTGAGTGCACCCAGGCCGGTGGGAGGTCCCCTCCTTCATTTGACTGCCCGGAGCAAGGTAGGCCTTTGTCCGAGAGCTGCTTGGCCTGCAAGGGGACCTGAAAATCTGCAGGAGGATCCATCGTTCTTTGGGGTGAGTGAGGAGTGAGTGCCCGAACCGCGGCAGCTGCCCGGAGAGGGACCACCGACTCTCCACAACCCCCCCTGCCACCAGCACACTTCCTGCTCTTCCTGCAGGGGTTATTCTCCCCGGATACTGCCTCTCTCTCCCTGTCCCTTCCCAGCTTGCACCCAGAATCCTCCCCCCTCCCCCCTTCCTCATCCTCCCGTCTTTGGGGCCACAAAATCCCACAGCTCAGCCTGTTTGGGCTCTGGGGACCTGGAATTGAGTGCTCCCAGGCCGGTGGGAGGTCCCCTCCTTCATTTGACTGCCCGGAGCAAGGTAGGCCTTTGTCTGAGAGCTGCTTGGCCTGCAAGGGGACCTGAAAGTCTGCAGGAGGATCCATCGTTCTTTGGGGTGAGTGAGGAGTGAGTGCCCGAACCTCGGCAGCTGCCCGGTGAGGGACCACCGACTCTCCACAACTCCCCCTGCCACCAGCACACTTCCTGCTCTTCCTGCAGGGGGTATTCTCCCCGGATACCGCCTCTCTCTCCCTGTCCCTTCCCAGCTTGCACCCAGAATCTTCCCCCCCTCCCCCTTCCTCATCCTCCCGTCTTTGGGGCCACAAAATCCCACAGCTCAGCCTGTTTGGGCTCTGGGGACCTGGAATTGAGTGCTCCCAGGCCGGTGGGAGGTCCCCTCCTTCATTTGACTGCCCGGAGCAAGGTAGGCCTTTGTCCGAGAGCTGCTTGGCCTGCAAGGGGACCTCACAGTCTGCAGAAGGATCCATCATTCTTTGGGGAAGAGATGGGCAGGCGCCAATGCAGGAGCTCCTCCAACAACATGAAAGGCAACATGACATCACCACAAGCCAGACATCCCGAAACAACAAGAATTGAACACCCTACCCCAGAAGATATAGAAGAAACCGACATTAAACAGTACTTTATAAAAATAATAGAGGACCTTAAACAGGAGGTAAAAAACTGCCATAAAGAAATGGAGATGACAAACAAAAAGGTAGACGAAATAAATAAATCTCTCAAAGATACCCAAGAAAAACAAGAAAAACAAGAAAAAGCAATCAAACAGGTAAGGGAAACAGTACAAGACCTGATAAATGAAATGGAGGTATTGAAGAAAACACAATCTGAGGGACGACTGGAAATGGAAACTCTGAGTAAACGAACAGAAACTTCAGAGACAAGTATTTCCAACCGAATACAAGAGATGGAAGAAAGAATCTCGGACTCTGAAGATACTATAGAAGAAATAAACTCACAGATTAAAGAACTAAACAAATCTAACAAATTCTTAACACAAAACATTCAGGAAATCTGGGACACCATGAAAAGACCAAACCTAAGAATAATTGGGGTAGAAGAAGGAGAAGAATTACAACTCAAAGGCCCAGAAAACATATTCAACAAAATTATAGAAGAAAACTTCCCCAACCTAAAGAAGGATGTTCCTATGAAGGTACAAGAAGCCTACAGAACACCAAATAGACTGGATCAAAAGAAAGCATCCCCACGCCATATAATAATCAAAACACAAAACATACAGAATAAAGAACAGATATTAAGAGCTGCAAAGGAAAAAGGTCAAGTAACATATAAAGGGAAACCTATCAGAATTACACCTGATTTCTCAATGGAAACCATGAAAGCCAGAAGAGCTTGGATAGATGTGCTACAGACACTTAGGGAACATGGATGCAAGCCTAGACTATTATACCCAGCAAAGCTTGCATTCACCATTGATGGAGAAAACAAGATATTCCAGGACAAAAACAGATTTAAACAATACGCAGCCACAAATCCAGCCTTGCAGAAAGTAATAGAAGGAAAATCACAAACCAAGGAGTCCAACAACGCCGACAATAACTCAGGCATCTAGCGACCCTTCACCAGCACAACTAGAAGAAGGGAAACACACAAACTCTACTACTAAAAATGACTGAAGTTAACAACCACTGGTCATTAATATCACTTAATATCAATGGACTCAATTCACCTATAAAAAGGCACAGGCTAAGAGACTGGATACGAAAACAGAATCCAACATTTTGCTGTTTACAAGAAACACACCTCAACCACAAAGACAGGCACCTACTCAGAGTAAAGGGTTGGGAAAAGGTTTATCAAGCAAATGGCCCTAAGAAACAAGCGGGTGTGGCCATACTAATTTCCAACAAAGTTGACTTCAAACTAAAATCAATCAGAAGAGATGGAAAGGGACACTTTATACTCATAACAGGAAAAATCCTTCAGAATGAAGTCTCAATCCTGAATATCTATGCCCCTAATATAAAAGCTCCCACTTATGTAAAAGAAACACTTCTAGAACTCAAGGCAGCCATCAAACCACACACACTAATAGTTGGAGACTTCAACACTCCTCTCTCACCAATGGACAGGTCAATCAGACAGAAACCTAACAGAGAATTGAAAGACTTAATGGAGGTAATGAACCAAATGGACTTAACAGACATCTATAGAACATTCCACCCAAATAGGAAAGAATATACCTTCTTCTCTGCGGCTCATGGAACCTTTTCGAAAATTGACCATATACTTGGTAACAAAGCAAACTTCCACAGTTACAAAAAAATATTAGTAACCACCTGTGTCTTATCGGATCACCATGGATTAAAATTAGAATTCAACAACAATGCTACCCCCAGAAGGCCCACAAACTCATGGAAACTGAACAGTCAACTACTGACCCACACCTGGGTCAAGGAAGAAATAAAGAAAGAAATTAAAGTCTTTCTTGAATTTAATGAAAACAAAGACACAACATACTCAAACCTATGGGACACAATGAAAGCAGTGCTAAGAGGAAAGTTCATAGCACTAAGTGCCCACTTAAAGAAAACGGAGAAAGCACTCATTGGTGACTTAACAGCACACCTGAAAGCTCTGGAAAAAAAAGAAGCAGACTCACCTAGGAGAAGTAGAAGACTGGAAATAATCAAACTGAGGGCAGAAATCAACAAAATAGAAACACAGAAAACAATCCAAAGAATCAATGAAACAAGAAGCTGGTTCTTGGAGAAAATCAACAAGATTGACAAACCCTTAGCCAATCTAATCAAACGGCAGAGGGAGAACACGCAAATTAACAAGATCAGAAATGAAAAGGGGGACATAACCACAGACACAGAGGAAATTCAGAAAATCATTAGATCTTACTACAAAAGCCTGTATGCCACAAAATTGGAAAATGTAAAAGAAATGGACAGTTTTTTAGATAAATACCATATACCAAAGTTAAACCAGGACCAGGTAAATGCTCTAAATCGTCCTGTTAGTCGCGAAGAATTAGAAACTGTTATCAGAAACCTCCCTACCAAAAAGAGCCCAGGACCAGATGGTTTCAATGCGGAATTCTACCAGAACTTCCAAGAAGACCTAATACCTATACTCCTTAAGGTATTTCATAATATAGAAACACAAGAGTCACTGCCAAATTCCTTCTATGAAGCTACAGTTACCCTGATACCTAAACCACACAAAGACTCAACCAAGAAAGAGAATTACAGGCCAATCTCACTCATGAACATGGACGCAAAAATTCTCAATAAAATACTGGCAAACCGAATCCAAGAACACATTAGAAAAATTATCCATTACGATCAAGTAGGCTTCATCCCAGAGATGCAGGGCTGGTTCAACATACGAAAATCTATTAATGTAATCCATCATATAAACAAACTGAAGGAAAAAAACCATATGGTCATCTCATTAGATGCTGAAAAAGCATTTGACAAAATTCAGCACCCTTTTATGATAAAGGTCTTGGAGAGATTAGGGATACAAGGGTCATTCCTAAATATAATAAAAGCTATTTACAGCAAACCGACAGCTAACATCAAATTAAACGGAGAGAAACTCAAGGCTATCCCACTAAATTCAGGAACACGACAAGGCTGTCCACTCTCTCCTTATCTCTTCAATATAGTGCTTGAAGTTCTAGCAATAGCAATAAGACAACATAAGGGAATCAAGGGGATCCAATTTGGAAAGGAAGAAGTTAAACTTTCATTATTTGCAGATGATATGATAGTATACATAAGCGACCCCAAAAACTCCACCAAAGAACTCCTACAGCTGATAAACTCCTTCAGTAACGTGGCAGGATACAAGATCAACTCCAAAAAATCAGTCGCCCTCCTATACACAAAGGATAAGGAAGCAGAGAGGGAAATCAGAGAAGTATCACCTTTCACAATAGCCACAAATAGCATAAGATATCTGGGAATATCGCTAACCAAGGAAGTGAAGGATTTATATGACAAGAACTTTAAGTCTTTGAAGAAAGAAATTGAAGAGGATACCAGAAAATGGAAGGATCTCCCCTGCTCGTGGATTGGGAGGATCAACATAGTAAAAATGGCAATTCTACCAAAAGCAATCTATAGATTCAATGCAATCCCAATCAAGGTCCCATTAAAATTCTTCACAGAGATTGAGAAGACAATAATCAACTTTATATGGAAAAACAAGAAACCCAGGATAGCCAAAAAAATCTTATACAATAAAGGTACTTCTGGAGGCATTACCATCCCTGACTTCAAACTCTATTACAGAGCTACAGTATTGAAAACGGCTTGGTATTGGCATAAGAACAGAGAAGTTGACCAATGGAATCGTATAGAAGACCCGGATCTTAAACCACAAACCTATGAACACCTGATTTTTGATAAAGGAGCCAAAAGTACACAATGGAAAAAAGAGGGCATCTTCAACAAATGGTGCTGGCATAACTGGATGTCAACCTGTAGAAGAATGAAAGTAGATCCATATCTATCACCATGCACAAAACTCAAGTCCAAATGGATTAAAGACCTCAATATTAATTTGAACACATTGAGATTGATAGAGGAGAAAGTGGGAAGTACTCTACAACAAATGGGCACAGGGAACCGTTTCCTATGCATAACCCCAGCTGCACAGACTTTAAGGGCAACATTGAATAAATGGGACCTCCTGAAGTTGAGCAGCTTCTGTAAAGCAAAGGACATTGTCACTAAGACACAAAGGCAGCCTACTGACTGGGAAAAGATCTTCACCAACCCTGCAACTGACAAAGGTCTGATCTCTAAAATATATAAGGAACTCAAGAGACTAGACTTTAAAATGCCAATTAACCCAATTAAAAAATGGGGCGATGAACTGAACAGAGAATTCTCAACAGAAGAAGTTCGAATGGCCAAAAGACACTTAAGGTCATGCTCAACCTCCCTAGCTATCAGGGAAATGCAAATCAAAACAACTTTGAGATATCATCTCACACCTGTCAGATTGGCTAAAATCCAAAACACCAATAATAACCTTTGCTGGAGAGGTTGTGGGGTAAGGGGCACACTCATCCATTGCTGGTGGGAATGCAAACTTGTGCAACCACTTTGGAAAGCAGTGTGGCGGTTTCTCAGGAAATTCGGGATCAACCTACCCCAGGACCCAGCAATTCCACTATTGGGAATCTACCCAAGAGATGCCCAATCATACAACAAAAGCATATGCTCATCTATGTTCATAGCAGCATTATTTGTAATAGCCAGATCCTGGAGACAGCCTAGATGCCCTTCAGTGGAAGAATGGATGAAGAAACTGTGGAATATATACATGCTAGAATACTACTCAGCGGTAAAAAACAATGACATCTTGAATTTTGCAGGCAAATGGATGGAAATAGAAAACACTATTCTGAGTGAGGTAACCCAGACCCATAAAGATGAACATGGGATGTACTCACTCATATTCGGTTTCTAGCCATGATTATAGGACATCGAGCCTATAAGTTTGGGATCCTTGAGAAGATAATAAGAAGGTGAACTCCCCAAAAAGATATAGTAATCCTCCTGGATATTGGAAGTAGACACGATCGCCAGGCAAAATTGGGAACTTGAGGGTTGGGCAAGACTGGGCCAAGGGAAGATGGGGAGAGAAAAGTGTGAAGGGGAGAGCGGGGGGAGCTCGGAGGAATGGGGTGCTTGGGATATAGGAAGGGTGGATATGAGAGCAGGGAAGCATATATCTGAATTTAAGGAGCTACCTGAGGGTTGTCAAGAGACTTGACCCTAGAGGGGTTCCCAGGTTTCCAGGGAGACGCCCCCAGTTAGTTCCTTGGGCAGCTGAGGAGAGGGAGCCTGAAAAGGCCAGTTCCTATAGCCATACTGATGAATTTCTTGCATATCACCATAGAACCTCCACCTGACGATAGATGAAGAAAATGACAGAGCCCCACCTTGGAGCACCGGACTGAGCTCCCAAGGTCCTGATGAGGAGCAGAAGGAGAGAGAACATGAGAAAGAAAGTCAGGACCGTGAGGGAACCTCCAGCTGGCGACAGATGGGGAAGGTGACTGAGCCCCACATT